>NC_057800.1:607251728-607551728 GCF_018294505.1 Triticum aestivum
CAGGGTGAGGAAATTCCTGAGCGAAGAACTACTTGCAGCAGAATAAGTACTCAGATGCATACATGACATAACATAAACATGGATATCATGATGAAAGGAAATCAGCACAGAGTACAGACAGCGTAAGCACAGGATTAAACAGGATGAAGACAAATAGACTGAAGAAATTGAACTGAGGAAATTGAGGAAGTCTTCAGTCAAAGCCTTCAAACAGATATGAACAAGCACATAACACAGTAATGAGGAAATGAAGGGGTTGAGGAAATAGAACCAGTAAGCTTGGTGAAGACAGTGATTTGGTAGACCAGTTCGAACTGCTATGACAGTTGTACGTATGGTTAGAGCGGCTAGCTATTTAAACCCGAGGACACACAGTCCTCACAGTATTCTCCTTGAACTAATGTCACACATACCTCGTCCAATCACTCGTGGTAAGTCTTCAAGTGACTTCCAAACCTTCACAAACTTGGTCACCCGCTGATCCACAATTTCCTCTTGGATGCTCTAGACCATGACGCCTAATCGTCTCGAGGATGCACAATCCTCAAAGGTAACAAGCATCGGTTCCACACAGGAACAATCTCTTCAGTGATGCTCAATCACTTTGGGTTTGTAGGTGTTTGGTTTGGGGTTTGGGGTTTTTCCTCACTTGATGATTTTCGCTCAAAGTCCTCGGAGGATGGAATGCTCTCAATGACAAGTGTCAGTTTCTCGTGGAGCAGCCAACCAGCTATTGGTTATAGGGGGCAGCTATTTATAGCCTAGGGAGAAGCCCAACATGACAAGACATCAATGCCCTTCAATGATATGACCGTTAGGTGGGTAGATATTTTGGGACAGCTGGTGCGTAGCACAACAATGGTCGGAAATTTGGCTATCAAATTCCTCAGGGATATCATTTTCCTCACTTGTAGGCAATCCGCACTGGCGAATTCCTAACTTCTCAGTCAGAACAAATTCCTCAGAGACCAGAAGAACTTCGTCTCTGTCACTGAAGAAATTGACTGAACTGTATGAGATTTCCAATGGCTTCACTCGAATGGAATGGTAGGTGTAGGATTTTGAGATGAGCATCACTTGGAAACTTTTCCTTAGTTTTACCTCGACCCCCTTTAACAGTACGGTGTTTCCTATGACTCAAGAAAGAGAAAATGAAACCACGAAAACAAAAGTATTCACGCTTCATGTTCCTCGTATGAATATCAAGTCTTCACGGTCACACCAATTTCTTCACTTCAAAGTCTTCAGAAAGTCTTCAAAAATCCAAAGTCTTCAGTTGAAGACATTCATTTTTAGAGGTCGACTTTCTCTGTAAATATCAAACTCCTCATAGACTTATAGACCTGTGTAAACTCATGAACGCATTAGTCCCTTAACCTATAAGTCTTCAATACACCAAAATCACTACGGGCACTAGATGCATTTACAATTTCGGTGGTGCCCTATTTAACGTGAATGCAACTGTATCTAAAGCATAACCCCAAAATTATAGCGGTAAATCAGTAAGAGACATCATAGATCGCACCATATCTAATAAAGTGCGGTTACGATGTTCGGACACACCATTACGCTGTGGTGTTCCAGGTGGCGTGAGTTGCGAAACTATTCCGCATCGTTTCTGTGACGCCCCGAGACCGATGCGCGAGGTGCCTTCTAGTTATTCGCTGTTGTTGCCTTGTTATTTGCTTGCGTGTTGCATCTTGCCATGTTATCATCCGCATTGCATCTGCATGTTTTCGAAAACTTGCATCCTTCCCGGTCTCCTTGTTCCGTCCGTTGTCCGTTCTGAGCCCAGACACACTTGCACGCGCCCGCGGCATGTCCGAAATAGTATTTTAGAAGTGGCCGGAAAATGTTCTCGGATTGGGTTGAAAGTTGGCGTGCAGTCTTATTAAGTTGTAGGTAGGCCGCCTACCAAGTTTCATCGCGTTTGGAGTTCGTTTGATGCCCCAACGGATAACTATAGCGACATTATAGTCGGTCTATCATCGGACGTTTTCGGTCTCCGGAAACAGTCGCCGGGACTCTCTCTTCTCTTCTCTCAGCCTGAGGCCTTCTGCACAGTCCACTACCTACCGCCAGGCCTAGCCGAAGCTCTCTCGTCAGCCCGTGGACTTCCTCGCGCGCATGTCCGAAAGCTGTCCCGGACCCGACCCGGACAGTTGTCACCGTTGGATCCGGATCATCCCCAAACATCTACAAAACATCTCCGTTTTGTTAATTGGACTCCCTAGCTATTTTATCCTTGATCATCCGATTGCGATCGTAGGGTCGAGATAGCCCCTAACCTAATCCGTGATGTATATATATAGTCCACCCCTAGTCTAATTTCAGACCAATCCCTAATTTCTAGGGATCCTCCTAGCCGTCGCCGCTCCTCTAGTCTTTTCTTCCTTGGGATCCTCCCAGATCCCCATCGGCCAACCACCACCGATCCATCACTCCACCTCTCAAGCAGCGTCCTCAAGCCCCATGGAGCTAGGCCTCTTCCTGTTGCCTTCGACCACAGGCGCCGCCTCCTCCTCGTCGCGTTCGAGGAGACGAACGCCTCGCTAGCCTCAAAGCTCGATCGAGCGCCACTGCTCCTCCCGCCTGCTCGTGCTCGAGGGGCTTGCCTCGGGTGCCGTCGCAAGCAGCAGCAGATCTAGCACCGCCGTGCCCGCACGCCTCTGGCAAAGCTCTGGCCAGCCAACTGCGCCTGTTCTTCCCTCCGTTTTTCTCGTTTTCTTCTCAATATCTCTCCTATCTGAAACTCTCTTGATTACATGTACATGCCCACAGGAGTACATCCGCTGCTGCCGATCGAGCACCATGCGCCAAATCCCCGCCGCCTAGGATCCCGGTGATCCCAGTTCACCGTCGCCGCCGCCATCTTGCTACCCTCGCCGGAGAGCACCGCGTCGCTGGAGTTGCGCCCAAGCCCCATCGCGCAGCGCCTGTCCAGCCTCTTCTTCGAGCAGAGGAGGAAGTTGCCTCGTTCAACGTCCGTTGACCGCGCGAGCATCATTAGCGCTCTCCTCTGCTTCGCCTGCTCGATCCGGCCAAACGAACGCCACAGCTGCCTTGCGTTGACCCGCCAGCGCCAAAGCCCAGCGCGCGCCTGGGCTGCCTCCTCTCCAGCGCTGAGGCCCAGGCCTCTCCAGCCAGATCTGCCAGCCCAGCCGGCCCATCTTCTCCTCTGGGCCCAATGTGAGCAGCCCGAGCTCCCCTACACTGTTGGGCTACCTAAGATTCGGTCCGAGACTTGTATTTTTTTCCGCATAGCGATTTTCCCATTTATCCAGGAAATTGTCAGTTTATAGTTTAGTCCCTAGTCTTCATGCATATTATAACTCATGATATAACTCATGATTTATCCAGGAAATTGTCAGTTTACAGTTTAGTCCCTAGTCTTCATGCATATTATAACTCATGATCAACTTTCATGCATGTTTGAAATGTTTAAAATGATGTTTGGTTAAATTTGTTCCTATGCCATGCTAAAATGATTTAATTCATAACTAATTAACCGTAGCTCGGTTTTAAATAATCTTTATGTGTAAATGGGGTAGAAAAATGCCTAGTTTAACATGGTGGCCTCACTTTGCATGTTTAACAACTATAAAATATGGTTTAGGGCAGAACAGTACCAAACCTAATATATGCATATGAGGAGTTTCAGGACTTGTTGTTTTGTTGTTCCGGCCTCTTTTAAACTTGCCTAGATAGGTAGTTTTCATTTGCTTCACCCTCTTGCCATGTTTAACAACACATAATATTGTTGGGCACATAAACGAGATCGAACTAAATAACTTGAATGTGGTGTTTCGTCAATATGCAATGGAGTTGCATATTGAGCTCCACTTAATTTGTAGGGTTGTTTGTGCACTTTGCCATGCCACGCCTCTTTAAACTGGACATGCATCATACTTTTTTGTGCATCATGCCATGTTCATGTGATGTTTGTTCACGATGTTGTTTGCTTCTTTCCGGGTTGCCTATCTCTTGAGCTTCGTTTCCGTTCCGGAGTTGTGAGGATCCGTTCGAATACGTCCGTTTGTATTCTTCATGGACTTGTTCTTCTTCCTTGCGGGATTTTAGGCAAGATGACCATACCCTCGAAATCACTTCTATCTTTGCTTGCTAGATGCTTGCTCTTTTGCTATGCCTATGCTGCGATACCTACCACTTGCTTATCATGCCTCCCATATTGCTAAGCCAAGCCTCTAACCCACCTTGTCCTAGCAAACCGTTGTTTGGCTATGTTACCGCTTTGCTCAGCCCCTCTTATAGCGTTGCTAGTTGCAGGTGAAGATTGGAGTTGTTCCTTGTTGGAACATGTTTATTTGTTGGGATATAATAGTATCTCTTATTTAATTAATGCATCTATGTACTTGGTAAAGGGTGGAAGGCTCTGCCTTATGCCTGGTGTTTTGTTCCACTCTTGCCGCCCTAGTTTCCGTCATATCGGTGTTATGTTCCCGGATTTTGCGTTCCTTACACGGTTGGGTTATAATGGGAACCCCTTGACAGTTCACCTTGAATAAAACTCCTCCAGCAAGGCCCAACATTGGTTTTACCATTTGCCACCTAGCCTTTTCTTTCCCTTGGGTCGGCCGGCTCAAGGGTCATCTTTATTTTAACCCCCCCGGGCCAGTGCTCCTCTGAGTGTTGGTCCGAACTGAGCTGCCTGCGGGGCCACCTCGGGGAAACTTGAGGGCTGGTTTTGCTCGTAGCTAGTCTCATCCGGTGTGCCCTGAGAACGAGATATGTGCAGCTCCTATCGGGATTTGCCGGCACATCTGGGTGGCTTTGCTGGTCTTGTTTTACCATTGTTGAAATGTCTTGTAACCGGGATGCCGAGTCTGATCAGATATTCTTGGGAGAAGGAATATCCTTCGTTGACCGTGAGAGCTTGTGATGGGCTAAGTTGGGACACCCCTGCAGGGATTTGATCTTTCGAAAGCCGTGCCCACGGTTATGGGCAGATGGGAATTTGTTAATGTCCGGTTGTAGAGAACGTGAAACTTAACTTAATTATAATACATCAACCGCGTGTGTAGCCGTGATGGTCTCTTTCCGGCGGAGTCCGAGAAGTGAACACGGTGTTGGAGTTATGCTTGACGTAGGTTGTCCTTGGATCACTTCTTGATCATAGTTGTTCGACCGTGCCTTTGCCTTCTCTTCTCGCTCTCATTTGCGTATGTTAGCCACCACATATGCTAGTCGCTTGCTGCAGCTCCACCTCATACCTTTTACCTACCCATAAGCTTAAATAGTCTTGATCGCGAGGGTGTGAGATTGCTGAGTCCCCGTGACTCACAGATACTTCCAAAACCAGTTTGCAGGTGCCGATGATATCGTGCTGGTGATGCAACCAAGCTCAAGGAGGAGCTCAATGAAGACCTTGTTCGTACTATTGTTTCATTTCAGTTGATCAGTAGTGGAGCCCAGTTGGGACGATCGGGGATCTGTGTAGCATTTGGGGTAGTCTTGTTTTATTTTGGTTCCGTAGTCGGACCTTGATTGTATCTGGATGATGTAATGCTTTATTCATGTATTGTGTGAAGTGGCGATTGTAAGCCAACTATGTATCTTTTTCCCTTGTGTATTACATGGGTTGTGTGAAGATTACCTCACTTGCGACATTGCTTTCAATGCGGTTATGCCTCTAAGTCGTGATTCGACACGTGGGAGATATAGCTGCATCGAGGGCGTTACAGTTTCAAATGAAGACCAAACTCATAACTCAAATATTCTCCTCCACGATCAGATCGTAGAAACTTTACTTTCTTGTTATGATGATTTTCCACTTCACTCTGAAATTCTTTGAATTTTTCAAATGTTTCAGACTTATGTTTCATCAAGTAGATATACCCATATCTGCTCAAATCATCTGTGAAGGTAAGAAAATAATGATACCTTCCGCGAGCATCAACACTCATCGAACCGCATACATCAGTATGTATTATTTCCAACAAGTCTATTGCTCACTCCAATATTCCTCGGAACGGAGTCTTAGTCATCTTGCCCATGAGGCATGCTTCAGAAGCATTTTGTTATTCATAATCAAGTGATTCCAAAAGTCCATCATCATGGAGTTTCTTCATGCACTTTACACCAATATGACCTAAACAACAGTGCCACAAATAAGTTGCACTATCATTATTGAACTTATATCTTTTGGCTTCAATACTATGAACATGTGTATCACTACTATCAGGATTTAGTAAAAATAGACCACTCATCAAGGGTGCATGACCATAAAAGATATTACTCATATAAATAGAACAACCATTATTTCTCAGATTTAAATATAACCATCTCGCATCAAACAAGATCCATATATAACGTTCGTGCTCAACGCTGGCACCAAATAACAATTATTTAGGTCTAAGACTAATCCTGAAGGTAGATGTAGAGGTAGCATGCCGACAGCGATCACATCGACTTTGGAACAATTTCCCACGCGCATCGTCACCTCGTCCTTAGCCAATCTTCGCTTAATCCATAGCCCCTGTTTCGAGTTGCAAATTTTAGCAATAGAACCAGTATCAAATACCCAGGCGCTACTACGAGCATTAGTAAGGTACACATCAATAACATGTATATCAAATATACCTTTCACTTTGCCATCCTTCTTCTCTGCCAAATACTTGGGGCAGTTCCGCTTCCAGTGACCAGTCCCTTTGCAGTAGAAGCACTCACTCTCAGGCTTAGGTCCAGACTTGGGTTTCTTCACTTGAGCAGCAACTTGCTTGTCGTTCTTCTTGAAGTTCCCCTTCTTCCCTTTACCCTTTTTCTTGAAACTGGTGGTCTCATTGACCATCAACACTTGATGCTCCTTCTTGATTTCTACCTCTGCAGCCTTTAGCATTGTGAAGAGCTCGGGAATTGTCTTATCCATCCCTTGCATATTATAGTTCATCACAAAGCTCTTGTAGCTTGGTGGCAGTGATTGAAGAACTCTGTCAATGACACTATCAACAGGAAGATCAATTCCCAGCTGAGTCAAGTGGTTGTGGTACCCAGGCATTCTGAGTGTATGTTCACTGACAGAACTATTCTCCTCCATTTTGCAGCTGTAGAACTTATTGGAGACTTCATATCTCTCAATCTGGGCATTTCCTTGAAATATTAACTTCAACTCCTGGAACATCTCATATGCTCCATGACATTCAAAACCGCGTTGAAGTCCCAGTTCTAAGCCGTAAAGCATGGCACACTGAACTATCGAGTAGTCATCAGCTTTGCTCTGCCAGACGTTCATAACATATGGTGTTTGTCCTGCAGTGGGTTTGTCACCTAGCGGTGCTTCCAGGACGTAATTCTTCTATGCATCAATGAGGATAATCCTCAAGTTATGGACCCATGCCGTGTAATTGCTACCATCATCTCTCAACTTAGCTTTCTCTAGGAACACATTAAAATTCAACGGAAAAACAGCACATGCCATCTATCTACAACAACATAGATATGCAAAATACTATCAGGTACTAAGTTCATGATAAACTAAAGTTCAATTAATCATATTACTTAAGAACTGCCACTTAGATAGACATCCCTCTAATCATCTAAGTGATCACGTGATCCATATCAACTAAACCATGTCCGATCATCATGTGAGATGGAGTAGTTTTCAATGGTGAACATCACTATGTTGATCATATCTACTATATGATTCACGCTCGACCTTTCGGTCTTAGTGTTCCGAGGCCATATCTGCATATGCTAGGCTCATCAAGTTTAACCTGAGTATTCCGCGTGTGCAAAACTGGCTTGCACCCATTGCATGTGAACGTAGAGCTTATCACACCCGTGTTGCACTACAAAAAAATACACTTCTCTGATGATACGTGTTTGTCACAGTAGGTCGCTTTTTTGTCATGCATGTACATCCATGACAAATTTATGACAGAATCAAGATAGTCATACCTGTGCTGTCATAGAAGTGTTCCATGACATTACCAAAATTATCATCACGGAAGTGTCCACTTCCATGACAATAAATCGCGCGTCACAGAAGTGCTTTTGTCAAGGGTGACCGACACGTGGCATCCACCATAACGGAACACTGTTAAGCTATCGGGTCGGGTTTTGGATCCGATAACCCGTTAACAACCCCGACCAATGGGGATTTTCCACGTGTAAAATCATCATTGGCTAGAGGAAACACGTGTCGGCTCATCGTCGGGATAGATGTCATCCACTCACTGGACAGAAGGCGCCTATGATACATCGACACATGGCACGGCCTAACAAGTTTAAATGGGCCGGCCCAACTAAAGGCCCACAAGATTTTGCGGACCATAATGTGTCGGGCCAGCTAAAGGCCCACAAGATTTTGCGGACCATAATGGGCTGGCCCAGCTAAAGGCCCACAAGATTTCATGGGCCATAATGGGCCAGCCCAGGTACAGGCCCACAAGATTTTTGTGTGCCATAATAGGCCGGCCCAGGTAAAGGCCCACAAAATTCTTGCGGATCATAATGGGCTGGCCCAGCTAAAGGCCCACGAGATTTCGCCGACATTAATGGGCCGGCCCAGCTGTAGGCCCACAAGATTTTGAGGACCCTAGTAGGCCGACCCGTTAACTGGTTGCCATGTTTTGGGCCAAATGCCGACCCATATTTGATACGGTCTATTAATGGCCTGCCACGCTTCGGGCCTAATAGTGGCCCATATGAGATCCGGCCCGTTAAAAGCCTACCACGTTCTGGGCCAAATTACGGCCCAGATCAGGTCCTGCCCTTTAAGAGGTTTGGGCCTAATTATGGCCCATATCAGATTCGGCCCGTCAACTGGACATTATGCTTTTGGGCCCACTTGCTAAAGGCCCACTTAGTAATTCGGCCTGATATTAGTTTTGGCCTGTTAAGGGCCCGTTTAACATTTCGTCCCTATATTAATTTCAGCCTGTTAAAATCCCATCATATACTTGGGCCTAACTACGGCCCGGTTTGCATTCGGCCTGCTCGCAGCCGATATCTGATTGGGCCAAACAAGGACCGAGACAATTTTTCGGCCTGTTAAAAGCCCTTGATTTGATTCGCACAATCATGGGCCGGGCTGCTGCCGGCCCGTGAGCTGATCGGCACGTTTCAGGCCCAACCTACATCATGATTGCATGACGGCCCGATTATGTACCGTAATTTTACGGTTTGGCCGGTTTACTGCGAAGACAAGATATATACAGTAAAATAACTGCAGCATCGTGAATAAGAAAAAACCTATACTATACAATAAAGAAATTACGGCATATTACATCCACTGGGCATCAAAGTTCGCCACTATGATAATAAAGCACAAGCAGACAACAGATTACATACACTGGGCATCAAAGATCGCCACCAGTGCAAATAAACACGCCGACAAAATAATATACAAAACCGACAACACTTCAATAGAGTTCAAGAAAGGTTAGCCCTGCTGGGGAGCTGCAGCGCAATCAGCCGAGCAAGATGATGAGACTGCGCTTGTTCAACACTTATATCTTCCTCACTCTGAAAGATAAACAAGCAGACAGATGACAGGTTTTGCACATAAAAGTATCAGTGCTGACAATTCATCACATTTCTTACTGACGAATAAAGTGACACAGTTTAAATTTGCATTAACACAATATGGTATTGTTCAGGTCAAGACATGGCAGGAAATGACATTGGGAAGGAGTTGGCAGCTTCACGACACCACTGGATTACAGATCAAGAACTCATAAGTATCAATGGTTAGTGTGCTATCAATTTATACCATTTCAGATTGGCAAATAAAGAGACGGTTTAAATAATAGTAGAATGATATGACATTTTTCATAGTTAAGACATTGCAGAATATGACATTGTGCTGTAGTGGGTAGGTTCACCACACCACTGGATTACAGATGAAGAACAGAAGCATACATGCAGTGCAAAAGAAGATCACTTGCTCTGTATAGTTTAATTTACATGGTATGAAGAAGGAACTTGGTTGTACAACTGAAAACTTAAATTGAGAAAGGACGAACTTTTGTTTATGAACTACATATAATAAACTTCAAACAAGCAATTTGATGCAAACACCAAAAATAAACAGCTGTTGCAGTCATGCCTAACCAAATATATGCAACAAAGTTTGAAAGCTTGAGATGGACAAACTTACATTATTGGTGAAGACAGGCTCTATAAAGGCCTTGTCCATGCTGATGGGGGGCAATTCAAGAAGTTTACCACAGAATCTTCTTCAAAAGCATTGCCTTTATTCTACATTTTGTTAAGAGTAAATATAGATGTGATAATATACGAAAAAATGGAGAATATTTAAGATAAGATGAAGAGTGATGCTACATAACCAAGTAGCTATAAATGTAAGTGCAGCGATACAGGCAAAAGGTACAGCCAAGAGCAATGCATAGCTAAACTTCTTCAGTACCAACCTTATGGTAAGAGTAAATATAGATCTGATGTGTAGAAAATGGAGGGCAAAGGAAAATAAGCTGCAGAGTGATGGTACATGAACAACTACCTGTCATTATAAGTACACTAATAAAGGATAGCATGTACTTACAAGAACAATGCAGAGCTAAAAACATTGGCATTGGATATATTCTACACTAATGTAACCATTCATACAGATCAGATAATTTGGAGCGAACAATTGATAAGCAAGCTATCATGCATACTGCTGTCACATAATGAACCAGGTATGTATGCAAGTACAGTGATACAGGACAACAGGTACTAACAAGAGCAAAGCAGCAGGCAGCATATCTGAGATATCCTGTCATTCTTGTCAAACCAGAATTCTTCTTCGAGCAGATTTCCTGCAAAAAAGATCCGTAAGGCACATGCGGAAAAGTAGAAGTTCAAATTGTCATGTGATTTCATAGACAGTACCTCATCCTGGGAACGAGACCAGTGCATAACAAGGTTTTTCCATTCAATGTCTTCTAAATTTAGCATAGGAGACTTCACCAGGAATTCGTTTATAGACTTGCCATCAAAGTGTGATTTCCTCAGGTAACACCGATACTGCTGCAATGCTTCCTTGAAAAGCACAAGCAAGCTTTGCTCGTCATGACTATCCAGATTGACCCTCGCCTAGTTACAACAATGTAATGTAAATCATTGATGTGTTCAATAAGCAGAAAACAGGAAAATAATAGCCATGAATAATAGCACTTACACGTAAGTTGGACAGGAAGATGTGAAAATGGTGTCTGTCTTCACAATAATCTTCCCATGATGGGAATATATGCATGTAGTCCCTAACAACATTGAAAGCATTGTCTTTTAAACTGGGAATAAATGGAATGGGGTTCCAATCTGCAGGAATTGGCCGTCTCTACAGTTGGGATAGGTCTTCGGCCGGTGGACTTGCTGTACTTTTTGCTGGAGTGGGATTTTTCTGTGGTACAGCTGGTGCTATGGCAAATGAAATCGGTATACCTTTTGCTGGAGTGCAGGTCCTGTGTGGTGGGGCTAGTGGTGTGGCCAGTGAAGTATGGGTACAGTCTGCTGGAGTCGGTCCTACATTTTGTGTCACTGGTTGTACAGCCAATATAAGTGGGGTGCTGTCTGATTTCTCTGGCACCACCACGTTTTTCAAGGACTTTGCTAGTGCTCCTTCAGGTTCGGCAATCACCCTCTTCCTTTTTGATGTCTGATGCACAAGAACATCATTTGAGTGAAAAAACATGGTATGATGACAGATGGAATATGTATTGATAATGGATGGGCATGGCATCTCGACATATACGATGAGTAAACTAAGCAGATGGCGGTGCAACAAAGTAGAAGGAATGCAAGACAACATATGCAAGATACCCGCAATCAATAAACATTGCCAAATTAGAACAGGCACCTTCATGGGTGAACAAGACAAGCCATCTGCCTTTGACTCCTCGAGGTTAGAATAGTCATTAGGATGATATTCTGAACAAGAATCAACAGGTGGGGAGCGTATGAGTTTCATTGCATCCAGAATGGCACTCAATGCCTTGGTGCCAATTTTGTAAGTCATTGCAGTGTTTAGCTTCAAGAGTGGACTGCTGCTAGTGCGACACAAAGCAGCTACACAGATCATAATGTAGATATAACAGGAAAACCTTAAGCATCAGAGTAAAATCAGCAAAGTAGAACTTGCTGGAATATATGTGCTAGTATTGCCGGTACGGCTAGAAAGGCTTCGGATACCAGCTCTCTTCAAGTGAAGGTGCCGTACTGTTAATATCAATGTAACTCTCAAAGGTGACACAGCTCCCCGCATTTCCTTGCTATTCTTATAGGATTCAAGTGGGCAGGCCACTACAAATCCTATTCCTATGTTTACAAGATCCTATGAATCAAAGAGGCTCAAAGTGTCCATCACAACCGACCGTATAGACCTCTACACTGCAAATGTCCCTGCTCATCTTCAGTACAAGGAACATACTGTACTACTATCATACTCCCTCCGTTCCAAAATATAAGTCTTGTAAGAGATTTCCACTATGGATCACATACAGATGTATCCAGGTACATTTTAGAGTTTAGATTCACTCATTTTGCTCCATATGTAGTCCATGGTGGAATCTATAGAAAGACTTGTATTTAGGAATGGACAAAGTACATATTAAAGAAGAACGGAAGAGGAACATGGTAAAGAAGAGCAAGCAGATTTTGGATAATAAAATGTTGGTTGCGTAGTGCCCACACATGATGAACTAGAGCGCATTAAGAATGTAACTCCTAGCTGTCTCTCGACCATTTCAGGCGGTTGTATGAAGATCCTACATCTCCTAACCCTTCTTCTTCCTTGTCTCTGATTCTTCCCATACAGAACACCACACGGGCCGCCGACCGGACCACCGCCCCCACCGCCTGTGTTCCTCCGCCACCCCCACCCCCACCCCCACCCCAACCCCCACCCGCGTCGAGTTTTCTTCGTTCGGCGAGGCCCCACAACCACCCAAGCCCCTTCGATCGGACCAGCGAACTCCGGCGAGCTCTGAAAAATTGACTGACCCAATTTTGAAATTTAGTATACTGTGATTTAACTAGTGTGGAATATAAAAGGGGAAAACCATAAGCATTGCGAGTATGGTGTTGAGCGTGCCATGGTGGATCTGAAGGTGCAACCGGACAAAGGCAACTTCGCAACCAAGACAAGAAATCAGAGTAAAGTAGTGGCAATCTATTTTCTTGCTGCGATAAATAAGTTGAGCAGATACGAAAGAGTACCGCCTCTGGTGCGGCGCCGTGTAGGCATCTGCTGAGAATTTGATGGTGCTGTGGTAGCGATGGTTGTCGGCGGCGTGGAAGCAGATCTAGGAGGGTAGACGGTGGCGGCGAGGCGCGGTGGACGAGACGGTCGTAGGAGCGGCGCCGACAAGGTGGACGACAACGGGGATGAAGCAAGAGGACGGGATGCAAGGATCCCGGTCCGAAGCCGTGGATGAGAGAGGTCGATCTCTTGTAATGGACGACGGCGTCGGGGTATCAGCTCCGGCATGGTGGAGGAGGACGGTGGTGGATGGGGTGGCGGACGACGGCGGACGGAGGAGGGTGGGGTGGAGAGGGTGTTTTGGCGCCCACGGAGTACCAATGGGGAAAAGGGAGGTAGAGAGGAAGGGGGGGAACCATGTATTCAGGGCGCGCTTGTCTCAAATGCGAGGAAATTTACAAACTTAGCCCCCGTTTCAAATTTCTACTACATCATAGCAACACTAGTCAGTCGGGGATAGGACGGTAATCTCGCATACACCGAATATTTGCCGACGAGAGTTTGTTTTTGGCGCCCACCGTGTATGAATATGAATCAGGGAGGGAGTCAGTTTCGGCCGAGGACACACAGTGTTTTGGCGCCCACCGTGTATGAATCCGGGTGAGAGGCGGTTACGTCACATTTGGGTGAAATTACAAACCTACCCCTATCAAAACCTATAGAAATCCAGCATATAGGCTTTGCGTGGCAGGGATAGGCAGTAGTGATTTCCATCTCGCAGATTTTGGTTCCGGGCGGTTACTGCGACTTTCCCTGCTTCATTCAAATTTTGCAGAGTGCATGTTTACCGTGCCAACTCAATTAGAATCCCGTTTGTATTCTTTTTTTCCGGGCGGGATCCATTTTCAATTGGAATTACATTCTATATACATCATTTTTTATATATATACTTTCAAAAGCACAACAAAGAATTCTGCTCCTTTATATGTATAATATGATCTACAAATACAGCGATCTCGAAATCTTAAGGTTGAATTCGAAAAAAATTAACCAAATTATGTTCTACTAAAATGTATGGATCAGTAATATCTACATATTAAATAACATAGATGTGAGTGAATTCATATGAGTATGCATGTTTGATAGATCAATTTGGGTTCGAGTATGGATTACATGTATCATCATCTCGAATTCAAATATTTGAATCCCTTTTTTGTTCACTCCTTTCACGCCCATCTCTCTCGCATGCATGCTCCTTCAGGTAGCTATCACTCTCTTTTCTCCAGCTCACCCGCACGCTCACTTCATGTTGCTCCTATCCTCGCAAACATGGTCTCTCGACGTCTCCCTTGAGAAGTGTCACACTGTCCCTATCATTATAAATTACACGGTTTTCATTATCTCTCACGTCTCTACTGTTCTCTGGTATCACTCGGTACCTAAGCTTTCTTTTTCACCGCCAAACACACAGTCTCCACTCGTCTTTCACTTTGTCTTTCTCTCTATGGGATTCTCTCACACACCCTATATGTCTCTACATATGACTCATACCACTAAAATTACTCTCTCTATCTCTCCTGTAGACACAACATTTGTTGCAGTCTCCTTTTCGTCTCCATCCCAGACTGACATTATTCATTTGTTTACCGATCAGACAACCCCGACTATCGTCTCCTCTCTCTCTCACATAGACACACACGCACAACTCCTACCACTAAAATGTGAATGGAATACGAGATTTTGTTATACCCAAACAAAAAAGTACTGGAGGGAGTGATTGCTCTGACACGGACGTGACCTCCCATAGCGCAGGCATTGAACCGGTGCGCCGGCCAAGAGGGCCACACTCACTGCAGGCCCGACTGAGCACGCCTCCTCGCCGCGTGCAACCAGCTTAAGACTGCCCCGCCTGCCTTCATTGAATCCGCGCGTGTGCCGGCAACACGTCCTTCTGCGAGCCGGCAGGCATTTTAGAACACAAAAAATGACTACAACATAATTAATTTACGCATGGTCTTGACTTGTTGTGCTCGCACTGGTAGCAGGAACTAGTAGAGGATTTTCTTTATTTATAACTCTCCTCACATTTTTTTGGCTTTGAAGTGAATCATGGTTGTGGACATTATGTATGAATGTGCAGATATCTGTGAACATGAGTTTGATGTGGAAGTTGAACTTGGAATGTCGGGCTTGTGTGTGAACTATACCATGTCTAATGCTTCGTCTGTTATTGTTTGGAAAGTAATCGTTGTTATTACATGACCCCAAAAAAACATTTTGTGCCACATCAGTAGATGCACGGACATCACAACAGGCATGCTGACTGGATAAAGATTTGAACCTAGCTATTATGAAGGAAATTTTGTATTGACAATAGTTTTAGATAGCAGGAGACGCCTAGCCTGCTCTACCTCTGCTAGCTTATTTCTGGCTTCTTCCATCTCTTCTTTGGCTTGGGTGAAGAGAGCATCTGATTGCTCTTTTCGCTTCTTTAGGAACTCAGCTACATTCTCAAGGGTTGCTGCACGCTTGCTTTCAGCCTTTACTAATTGCACGAGGACACGAACAGCTGACGACTCCACCTGGCTTGTGTGTAATCCAGCATCATCTGGGAATTTGCACCTTGTGTCTAATCCAGCATCATTAGGGAACTGGCACCTTGTGTGTAATCCAGCCTCATTTTGGAAACATGATCTCGAGGTTGACCATACTTCCCTCCTTGTAGGAACTGCATCCTGACATGAAGTTACTTCTTTTTTAGATCAATACTCAGAACAACCTAGATCCATTTAGTAGAAGCCAGATAAATAGAACTCGGAGAAGTGAATTCAAAAGTAATAAATAAATAAAAACAGACTACAAGGTGAGAACACCCACTTCCTACATCAAGCTAAAAACGAAAGCATTAGGACGATTAAGACTCTTCTTATTACACATCGAAGAACACCACGCTTAAGAGAAACAGAAACTACAACATATACACATTGAAGAACACGAGGCTACACGGAAGTAATTGAAAGGGTGTTACTTACCAAAGCTTGTTTTACAGGTTCGGTGCAGCTCCTCTTTAACTTGCCACGCTCCATGAAGATGTCCCGAATATGCCGTGTTTGATATTCATTGCTCCTCTGCATGTTCGCACTTGTGGTTTTAAAATCTCAACATGGCAAGAAAAATATACTACTAGTAATACTCGTGCATCTTGTGGGCAACATTAAAGCACTCGTCTGCCATGTTAGAGCATCTCCAACAGGATAAACTACTCATACAAATGCAACTTGATGCGTGCAATGCATGGGCATTTTGCTAGTTCTAAAAACCTTTCCATCATTTGCCACACTACTGGTTGCAGATGAAAAACCTACCCAAGCACAGTGCAATACAGGAGCGACGCACAATTACAAGCTGATATTATGTTGGACAATGGAGGCTATAACCAATTACTTTTACGGGAACAATAGCACCCAGGAAATTTGAAGGTTAGGTATGAACAAAATTGGAACTGCACATGTACTGGTAAGTGATTCAATACACACATTACCAATCGAGGAGGAGAACGATGGTCACGGCGGCCTTTGTGAGTCATGGTCGGCAACGGGAGTCAGTTCATTGTCCATGACAGTGGTACTTCTGCGCTTGGCGTCGGCTTCCGGGAAGCAGATACGAGACCATGGAAGACGATGCCGGGGAAGAGGCTCCGTGTACGACGACGACGGTGGACCGGCTCTAGTGCGGCGTACGAGGTCATCAATTAGGCAGATGCGCTGTGGTGGACGAGTGCGCCGATGTAAAGGGGAGGAGCACGAAGGCTGCAGTGCCATGGAGAAGTCTATTTTGCGGTGGGGATAGAAATTGGGGAGTATTCAGGTGTACTACTCTGGGTGCCGGGGTGGGGTTGGCTGGGTAGGGTGAACCTGAAGTTACGAAAACAGCCCCTACCAAGCGTCATCCGTAGGCCTATTCCGAAGGCTATGATGGTAACTTGCCACTGCTCGAATCAGGGTCGCGGGAGATTTTCCCGCCGACCTCAAAATTTTGTGACACTGGACTCCCCGTGTGGCGTGTTGAGTGATTCGGCTAAGCAACTAGCGAGTAGTAGTAGTAAACTCTGCATATTAGGTTTGACCGAAGTCAAACTTCCTAAAGTTTGACCAAGTTTATAGAAAAATATAAACATTTACCATAACAAATATGTATGATGTGAAAGTACATTCAATAATGAATCTAATGGTATTTATTTGTTATTGTATATGTTAATATTTTTTGTTATAAGCTTTCTGAGAGTTTACAAAACTTGACTTTGACCAATGCTAATATGCGGACTTATATAAAAATAGAGGGAGTACACATTTGTTTTCTTAGTTTGTAGTGAACTAATCATTTGTTGAAATTGTGAAATAAATATATTAGGCTATTGACTTCGAATGTAATGGTCTATACAATTCAATAGTTACAATCATTGTCGAATCCCAAGATGTATACAAGGTCTATAGTACTTCACAACATGCTCAAACTCACATAATCCCAGTCAAATGACAATCTAAATGCATTTCATAGTTATTACTTTGTAGGATGCAACAAGAACAACCATAACTCTACATCAGCCATTATAGAATTAACATTTTGACATATCCCAATGTGTGAATGAAATGTGTAGAGAGAGCTTTTGAAGATGGAGCAGATAGGGAGGGAAAGATTGTATGTATGTGGACGAGAGAGTAGGAGACAAACCTAACGAGACAGAGAGAGAGATAGAGAGAGAAAGAGAGAGGAAGAAGTTAGGTCTGTGAGAAAGATGCATACATGTAATATACATGAGATGCATGTGCATCTGGATTCTGTATACGTGGAAGGAGAAGAGACAACATGTTTGATGAGAGCAGGAAAAACATGGATGAGAGGGGAAGGAACTCGTGGGTTGAGGGATTGACAATTTTGTGCGGGGGAGAGAGGGATTGGTAATTTTGTGCGAGAGAGAGAGGGTGGGGGAGGAGTCAGTCAACCGTCGTCACATCACCCTGCTTCCAAATGACCCCACATTGTCTAGCGCGGTGTGGTCGCCGTCTTCGATCTTCTCGTTGCCCTCTTTGAAGATTGAGGTGTTGTGCATGTTGGGGTGCAAAGAAGCACAATCGAGAGTGGTCGCCGTATAACCTTGGATGGGGATGAATTGTGTGCTCGGGGGAGTGTGTGTGTGTGTGTGTGTGTGTGTGTTGTGCTGCGTGTGTCTCTCTCTCTGTGTGTGCATGTGTGTGTGTGTGTCAGATATTGAGAGAAAACAAACCTAAGGAGAGAAATGGGTATTCACGAAGAGATTGTGCGGGCCTTGAGGTGGGCAGGGGCCGGGTGAGGGTGTCAAAATGTGCGCGTTGATGCATGTGTTGCATGCGACCGTGCGAGGGACGGACGAATCGAGAGAGACGGTTGTTGTGTTACGGATGCTCCTCTCTGTCTCTCTCTCCCCCCTCTCTCTCTATCTCTCTCTCTCTCACACACACACACACACAAGTAAACTAGAAGACCGTTCTCTCATGTATACACAACATATCGGCATGTGTCTATGTCTCACTCATGCATGATCATTTGCACATTCACACCTCTCCATGTCTGTATCACACGCACACCATCTCCACATTGCCCTTCCGCCACAACACACATATGGACACATACACACGTTCTCTCTTAGTCACACACACAAAATCAGTATTAAAAAAACTAGGGCGCACCCAAAACGTACAAATCCAAATAAACACGAACTAGAGCTAAATTCAAATATATGGAAATATTGCAGCGTCAAGAACTTTCACAGAAAAAAAGGTTGAGTAATATTCGTGCATTGTTTTCACACACACAAAAAGGTTCGGTGGATGTCCTTCGAGCGCGATACGGTGACGCACCGTTCGATCGACCGCGCGGCCGCGGTTCACGCGCTTGCACATGATTCCGTATCGTGGCCATGGTACTAAGGCTGGTCACAATGGGCAAGAACATAAGCTAGTAACTAATAAAAGCGCTGCCTAAGTCTAATGTTTACGTGTACTAGTACGGTTTTCTTTTAAGTTTGACCAACCTTATATATAAAACTAAAGTACGCTCCCACACGCGCAATCATCAATATGCCACTGCCGCCGTTGCGCATGCCTGCGCCCGCCTGCTCCGACCAACAATTTCTCGCCCATCACCGCCATGTCGCCGCCATCCCTGTGCCATGAAGCCAAAGGCTCGCCCGCTCACGTCGTCTGCAGTCCATCCTCGCGATGCCGCCGTGCTGCCAAGCACATGAGCAGCTGGTGGAGCCGCGTCTATGCACGCAGCGTACGAAGAGGAGGAAGAGCGTGTGCTCCAGCACACCAGCGGGAAGGAACTAGCGTGTCATTGTTGTCTCCGCCCGCGCGGAGGAGGCACGCATGGTGGATGTCACAGCGGAAGCCGGTCGCGCGCGCTTCGAGCCCGCAAACCGGGTGCGGACGCGGAATCTACCTTCGATACCTTGAATGCCACGTGGATCCTGCAATCTGAAGGAGCAATTTGGGTCAGTCGACTCATGTGAGCCGTTTGATGCAACATGGATGGCTAGAAGGGCTTCTTCCACCTCTTATGCCGTCTTCTTCCTTCGCTCCGTCGAACTTCTTTCACAAATCGACTGACCCAAATTATACTACTAGTATGAACATATTAAGTACAGTAGGAACACGAAGATACAAGCAGTAGTACCAACTGCGAGAAGAACAGTAGTAAGACATAGTACTAGTACTACTGTACATACTAAAGAGTTCAAATAACGAGAAAGAACATAAACATAGGGGCTATTTGGTTCCTAGCCACACATTGCCACACTTTGCCACACCTAACCTTAGGCAAGTTTGACCAAGATAGGTAGGTGTTTGGTTCTAGCCACACTTGAGAGAAGGAATTTTTTATGAGCAGTGAACCCCACATGTCATAGACACAAAAAGTGTGGCAAGATTCCCTTAGGCAAGCCAAAGTATGGCTAACAATTTGAGCAACTCAAGTAAGGCAAGTGTGACAAATGTGGCAAAAATCATGTGGCAACATATGGCAAAGATAGTCACAATCCAAACAGCCCCATAGTTCTGCTGGGGCCTCAGCACAACACACCCTTGAAAATAAACTAATAAGCAACTAGTCCGCTTGACACTGCAGTAGAACCAGCATGAGAGACGACACTGCCACCTACTTGGAGTCCGAGTCCACGTCCTCGACTTCGTCCTCGTCCCTCTTCCTCTTCGTCGATGCTTCTTTGCTTGAACCGGACACTGGGCTCTGTTTCTTCATCCAACCCTTGTAGATATTTAAAATAAGGTAGGCATCCATTGCTGCATACAGGATGTGATCTTCATCTAATGTCTTCGACTCCCATGCATGATGAAACTCGGGATGAGGTTTCTTCAGTTTAGCATACGAAGGATCAATCATGGCTGCTGCCAGGGTCAGCATTGAAGGTTGAGAGGAGGACACCAGGCTTGCCTTCCGGAGATCGAAGGGCTGGCCTACAACGAGACCTATCCGACATAGGACGTCACTGTCGTTCTTAAAGCCTACAGTAACGAATTTCACTCTTTTGTCCTTGAGGAAGTTCTTAAAATCCTAGCACTCAACATCGGCATGGCATATCTGGTAGACCATGAAAATGTTATGTACGCAAACCTGGATCACGGCGGGCTTCTTCCTCTCTTTGTTCTTTAGATCCTTCTCTCGTCCCAGGACTGTGGTGTACTCAACATCTAGCCCAGCGACCCACTCATCCGTTGAACTATTGAACATCCATAGGAAGCGAGCAAGCCATGCTTTCACCATTCTCGGATCCACGTGTGTAGATGATGATGAACTGATCGTCGGTGATGGCTCTAACCTGGTACTCAGCGGCGACCATGGAGATTTGGGAGGCCATGGATTTTGGAGGAGGGTTAGGAGAAGTTGAACTGTTGTACCCCACAAAAAAAACTAGGAGCAAACTAATGTGAAAGGACGGGACGACTGGGAGCGAACTGTTGTAAGGTAGAAGATGGGGACAAGTAGGGCATGCGAACGGCGTGGGGTTGCTGGCTTGCCCGGTGGATAAACGACTACAAGCCCCCAAAGAGTTCTTGAGAACTATGCGGGACCCACTAGATGTCATGTCTACTAGACCCATATCGTAGGCCTGACGGTATAGCTTCTGCCTGTTCGCAAGCCATGCCGGCGCGTGGATGTAACATCACTTAATTCCGTCAAACGTTGTGCCTCCCACGACCTTCGCCTCCCTCGCGCGGTCGCGCCCTTTGAGACTTCGACCGGCTATAAATGAGCAAAAAAATTTGCCTTTTTTTAGACAAGCAATTTTTTTGCCTACTCCGCATGCATGATACTCCCTCTGGTCTTTTTTACTCCCGTCAACCGTTTGCAAAGTGTTTGACCAAATTTATACTTTTTTTGAACACCACCTTATATTAATTAACCAGCCACACCAGTACACTCATTCGATACAATATTCACCACACAGGGCGGTACGTTATTTACAAGAATACCATCTAATCTATTGTCAAAGCTATACTTAGCGATTAAGTGTGCCACCTTATCGGCCGAATGACTAATCTTTGACAATTGAAGATTGTTGATCAACTTCGAGATGCTCAACGCTTTCATCTTCAGGTCATGCATAGCAGACCTGTCAACGCTTTGACAGGCATCAATGAAGTCCCACGACCAAATTTATACTAAAAATATCAATATCTACAATACTCCCAAAACACTTAGGCGCGGTGCATTAACTTCTACCTCGTTTCTTGTTTCTTGACATATCAACCAATAGGAGATGTGGGTGTGCATGCTTTTAATGACTTGAGACTACCAAACATGACATGCAGTGGTTAGTTCATTGCATGAAATGCTATTAATTAGCAAATAAACATTAAGATCTCTCGTTTTCCCCTCCTCCTTGGTCACAATGCACAATCTAAGATGACTTGCTCACCTAGACGGAGGGAGTACTGATTATAAACATTAAGATCTCTCGTTTTCCCCTCCTCCTTGGTCACAGTGCACAATCTAAGATGACTTGCTCACCTAGACGGAGGGAGTACTGATTATAATGAGTACTCAACTAGTACTAGTATAAGAACTACGTTTTATAATGAGTGTAAAAATATTGATTTGACATTGTGAATGTTGACACATTGTGGAATAGTTTTTGAAGTCTGTAAAAGTACTCAACTAGTGCTGTCGTTCTCCACAAAAAAATGTGTTTACCAATGCATGCATGAACTCTAGTTACTCTAACCCCCCTCTCTTCTTTAATTCTTTGCCACATCAGCATGTTTGCTATTCCCATGTGCATGATACCAGCTAAGATACCACCATTATGGCTAGCCTTAATCATCGCATGCAATAATTTAGTGCACCTTGAAATATGAACATGTGTGGGGTGTGTTTGTTTTTAATGACTTGAGACTATACCTAGCCCGGCATTCAAGATGACTTATTATGCACCGTTCCCCATACCTGTAGGAAGCCCGTTCGTCTCCAAATTTTTTCCTCTCCATGTGTGAAACAATATGCCTGCCAAACTCTCCTTCTCCCTCCGACGGTCCCACCACTCCACCCCATGTGAAAAAATCTGCATGCATGACTCTCCTCCCCCCACGCTCTTTCAATCCGTTGTGACAAGCAATATTTCCACCCCTTCGCTCCCGTGTAATTTACTCCAACAAATATGCCCACGTAGTTGTTACTTAACTGCAGGTGCATTCGGTTACTGACATATGGGCCCAACAGGGGTCTGGCCCACATGTCAGTGATGCAACTGGACCGGCAGTTAAGTCAGTGCAGCTCAGTCCATATCTTACGTAGGTGTGCCATTGCTCACTATAAATACTACGCCTCCCACGACATCGCTATCTCCTCCCCCTCCCGTTCACGTTCATCGCTATCTCCTCCCCCTCCCTCTCACGTCGACCACCATGGCATTGCCCCTCCCAAGCCCTAGGAGCCCCACGCTGCATCGCACGGACGGTCACGTGTCGCCGTTCCATTCCTTGCCGCCACTAGTCGAGGAGGACACGTCGGTGTTCCGCTCCTCGCCGCTACGCGACGCGTTGCCGTTCCGTTCCTCGCCGCAACTAGTAGAGGAGGACGCGTCGGTGTTCCACTCCTCGCCGTGACGCATCGAGGTGGACGCGTCGGCATTCCCAATCTCGCCAGCACGCGCGCCGGAGGACGCATCGGCTCCCCGCTACGAGGAGAACACCGCGCCGCCAGCCGAGCCACCCAGCCTTGAGGAGCTTTGGAAAGAAATGGATGTCGCCTTGTGGGAGGCTTTGCCTCCAGCAGAGCGCGCCAAAATAGAGGCGGAGAAGAAGGCTGAGGAAGAGAAGCGCACCGCGAAACAAGCTGCCTAGGAGGCCTATGTCGCGTCTGAGAGAGTCAGGCAATTGGCTCTTTGGCAGAAGGCTCGTGCGAGGGCCGTGAGGGTGGTGGAGGACGCCCGTGCGACGCCCTAAGTGCAGCCGAGCCCAAGCGCCTCATCTACGCTTGGCGGTACATGGACCGGGTGCATGCTTCCAGCGAGGAGTACCTGTTGGTGCCGGATCACCAGACCGGTGAGATCGCGCTTGCCCGCCGGCAAGCCGCCAATCAGCACCTCACGAGTTGCGAGGCTGAGGAAGAGGCGTTGTGTCGGCGCGCTGGGAAACGGCCGCGCACCAGGGCACTCTGGCGCGCGGCAAGCGCTCCTGCGAGCGCCATGGCTTTTAGGAGGAGTATAATTTTTGTTTCGTAAGGCGATCTCATTAGTTTTGGGACGCAAATGATAAATCCCGAACGTTCAGGAATTTTTAGCGTCCTTAATTAAGTATGTAAAAGGGAAAGTTTGGAAACCTTGTGTATTCGTACGCATTTTGCAAGTACGTGCATATAGCACAAACTTTACTATATACTATCGCAGGAAAAGAATTCTATGAGACCAGGTCTCACGCGAGACCCATCCTGATGGATGACACGTGGTATTCACAAATCACAAAGCATCCCCCACCCCCACTTAAAAGCCACGTGTCATCCATCAGGACGGGTCTCACCTGCTAACCGTGAGACCTGGTCTCATATACGAGTAATTTTCTTCCACTATCGCACTACACGTCTCTCTCGATATATGCTTGTAGACTGTGCAACTCCCTCCGTCCAGGTCAATAAGTCATCTTAGATTGTGCACCGTGACCAAGAAGGAAGGAAGACTTATACACCTAGATGGTGGGAGTACTACATTACTTATGTACGTGCAAATGCATGTTTTAACATTATGATGCGATTTTTGTAAAAGTAGAAAAACAACACTAGTCAAGCTTGTGAAACGATTCAATGCAAAACAAAAGCAAAAATGCTCGTTTGATTGTTTACTTTTAGCTTCCTTCTTTTTGGTTATTTCTCTGTCGTACTTTGTACGGAGTATCTCACTGGTTGGAAAGGCATGCGAATTCCCAAACCGCTTCCTACACCCTGTATCTCACTGGTTGTCAGCGTTGACGTTGTCGCCCATGTCGTCGAGGATGAGGTTGCCGAGGTCGGGGAAGAAGTTGTCGTTCACAACTAATCATGTGGACTAGCATAGTAGTAGGATACATAGTAGAAACATGAATTTTACCACGATTTCGAACAGGAAGGACAAAAACACATACGGTGCAACGGGAGCCGCACCGTTGGCATTGAGGTTGTCGCCCATATCCAAACACCACGTAGACACGGTCTTTGAGCACAGTTCATAGTCGTTCCACGCTTGGGCATTGAAGTTTGTAACTATTTTAGATTAGAATATACTACTCCTCCGGTGCTAGTAGTAGAGCAGAGTCCTACTCTACTACTCTACTCAAGCAAGTTAGAGCATAACATTGTAGGGAGTACCAGTACTGTGATCACTCAAGCAAGTTATCTGGCATCGACATGACCCTACGCTGCTGGTATGTGTCTCGTAAGTCAAGCGGCATGCTGTAGTCATCATCACCTGTCCACTTCCCGCAGCACATATTCGCTTCTCCATCTTTGTCCGCACATAATCTCGTCCAATCTTCCATCCCCGCTAAGGAGCCTCCCCCCCTCGTCCGAAACCCAAGCACTAACAATGGCAAAACCGAGCAGCGTCCGCCGAAAGAGTGGCTGGAATTCGCTCCCCACAGAGGTAATCAAGCTCATTGTTTCGCATGTGGACAATCTCAGTACCATGCCGCTCGCCGCGTGCTCGTCGGGGCTGTACCATTTACTCAAAGCCCTCAGGCCGGAGCTT
Organism: Triticum aestivum; assembly: GCF_018294505.1. Taxonomy (NCBI): domain Eukaryota; kingdom Viridiplantae; phylum Streptophyta; class Magnoliopsida; order Poales; family Poaceae; genus Triticum; species Triticum aestivum. The sequence continues at coordinate 607,277,159 of NC_057800.1, forward strand.
TTTAAGCCAGCTCGTTGCTTGCTGATGTCGCTTGATCTTCAGAAATGGCGTGTCATGCAGCATAACGATCGTAGGGTGGCGAGCATCAACCCCCTTGACTGCGATCCGATCCCCGTCAGCCTCAACTACATTAACGGTATGTATTGGGTCGGCATGAACACGTCTTCGATGCTGCTCATCGACAGTCGCGGTAGCTGGATGCTCGTGGAGGTCTACAGTCGGCGATTGATCCCCCTTCCTTCGATTAACACTGCACTGGTTTGGCACCGCGGCCCAGAATACTCGGAATCTTACAGTAGCCAACATGATATCAAGTTTGATTTGCTCAAGGTTGTAATCTGCCAAGTGCCCACAAGATCTGCGAATTATAAAGACTTCAGGCTAATTGCGTTCTTCAACCGCGGTCTCGCCTATCTGACAGGTCACTGCGGTAAGTGGATAAATCTGCACGTCCATTGCAGGATCATACATCCTCCATGGTTCTCTGATGCCATTGAACACAAGGGCTTCATTTACGCTGTCGACTCCTTCTATGGCTGGACGTATTGCTGGCCTACTCCAGTCATCGCTACAAACGGCTGTTACAGCAGTATGTTACTTTCCTATGATATCATGATGGCTTGCTTATATTACTATCAACATTTGCTGAAAAAATATTCATGCTCATAATATGCTGTTCTTAAGATTGACTAAACCAAGAGCCCTTTTTTATTTGACTCCAACTTGATATGATGTTGTAGGCCGCCTGGTGTCCCTACCCTTTCGAATCCCAGAACCTTTCAAAGAAAAGCGACATGACAGTTGCAGGTGGTTCCTGGCTCGATCAGACGACGGCGAAAGATTGATGATCGTTCGCATGTACCGGACGTGTTGTTTCGCGGAATACAATCATAGTCATTGCAAGGTCTTTGAGCAGGATCCCAGCATCTCTGGGCCATCAGGAATTTTTGACTGGACGCTGGTAAGTAGCCTTGGTACATGCTCTCTGTCTGTTGGACTGAATTATCCAATTAACCAGGAGATAACCGACGACAAGGATCATGATGGCAGCGCGGTTTCATTCATCAGGCAAAACTGTGTGTACACAATGTACCATGTGTCTCTGCATGCACCATACCCTGATATGTGCCGCCATGCTCTGCAGCCCAAAGTAGGAGAGAGGGTCGCAAGTATCAGACTTCAACCTGCTGGCTAGAGTTTCCCCCGTCAGGCACCCATCTGGTTCAAGCCGTCAGCCAATCTCCACAGCTTAATAAATAGCAACGTCTAACTGAGCCAGTTAGTTAGATGCGTACACTTGGTGTAGTAGGATCTTTATTTGTTTGATGCATACACTTGTTCTTTTTTGGTAGCCCTTTTGTCGGTGGGAACGACACCTATGGGATCACAAGAATCCCTACTGTGGTTAGCGGGGCACGGGGTCATGAGAAGAGCGGATCTAACAGGTAGCACACGGTTCGTTTATCCAGGTTCGGGCCGCGAGGATGCGTAAAACCCTATTCCTACTTTGGTGGATTGTATATCTGTGTTCTTGAGCTAGCTATGGGGCGTGAGGAGCTCCAAAAAGCCGAATCCCTCCTCTGGTCGCCTCGGGCCTCCTTTTATAGAAAAAGGGGTTGCCACAGTGGCACACATGAGGTGGAAAGGGTACAACAACGCGAGGTTATCCCTCGCATTACATGACAAGGCGCATTTAATGCGTCTTGCTTAGGTGTCCTTGCTTTATCGGGGACGGGGGGAGAGATATGTCTCGTTCGTCGCCGCTCCTTCTTATGTCGACACGTGCCCTGGCCAGCGATGCCTGAGATGCCATGTAGGTAGGCAGGCAGCTGAGGTGGCGCAGTGGTGGGTCTTCACGAAGATCTGCATGCTGCTACACAGGTGCCTGCCCAGCTGGTTGGGTCGGCAGCTGCATGCATGCGGCGGTGGAGGTTTGGTCGGTGTGGGCCTGATGGTGGCCCTGCGGGTGTCCTCGGTAAGGGCCTTGCTGGGGCCCCGGCAAGGGTCTTGCCGAGGCGCCTGCTGTCATCCCCGGCAAGGCGCTTGCCGGGGGCCTTGTGGTCTTCCTCGGCTGGGATCCCGCCAAGGGTTGTCGTCTCCTTAGTGCGTACCTGATCTTGAATGTCTTCACAAAGATCTGCATGTCGCCACGGGGATATCTCCCGAATCCTTGCCCTTTGGGGGCAGTGGACTCAAGGGTGATTTGCTCCGTAGGCGCGGGACGAGTCGCCGTGGCAAGGGTCTTGCCGGGACTGCTAGAACTGTCTCCCGTCAAGGATCTTGCTGGGGGAGTCCGCTTCATCCCCTTTGCTCTTCGTGGTCTTGGCCTTGGTGTCGTAGTTCTCTTGAGCTTCGGTCTTACCCTGGCTCACCTCCCTTGCCTTGCTTGGTGTGGTGGTGCCCATGGCTCAGACTGCCCGTGCATAGTTATAGGGGTACAAAAAGTGTACCCCCCTTTTTGTACACCGACACATTTTGTAATGATGGCTGATGTTTGGTTTGGAAGAGAGAGCTACGTCTTCACTCTTCTGGCCTCCTTACTGCTTCTATTGCACCCCCAGCCCTGGTTGTTGTTGCTGCTGTTTTCAATGTACAATCAGTAGTATATTTTGTCTGTTGGTCGAATAAATGTGTTGTTAGAATGACAAACACAATGTTTTGGAAGTCGTTGCACGGTTCGATCCTTTAGTGCCCCGTACCGTACGTAGCGCATACTATTTATCATACGGAACACATTTTTTTGAAACTCGGAACACATTTTCCACTTGTTGATAACATGCAGCCCACTGATGAAGGCCCAATAGAGAAGCCCATAATTAACTGGAAGGGAGGCTCTCACATGAATCCGGCCCAGGTACATGCTCATGGCCCCCTAAACATAAATAAGTAAATAAATAAATAAAGCTAAATGCTCATGCACCAGTTCTTTGGGAAAATAGGTAGCCCAGTATTTCTTTTTGAAGAATAACCAAGCTAGGCCTATTTGTTTTCTCCGAATTACTGGGCTGCAAATCTTTCAAGACGAGGAGGGATGCATTTCGGCCTGGCTTAAGAGTATGGTCAATGTCTGTTAAAAGTAATATCAAAAGGGGTTGAAAATTCCAAAAAAATTATAGCAAATGGGATATAAGTTTCTTTTTTTTGTTTTCGTTCTTCACTAAGATCTTATACGTATTTCACTGGATTTAACATGACATAGTACTAATTTATTTTTAAATTTGTTTTAGTATGGCTATTAATTTTTGTATTAAGAATATTTCGTTCCCCAGCAAAAATTTGCGAATTTTCAAAATTTCCCACATATTTAGTTAATTTTTTGACCCTGGTACAGACCAGAAAATGGCCAGCAATTCTAAAAATGGAAAACGGGCTGCAATAAATTCCATATGAATTAGAAAATGAGTAAAAATTATAAAAATAATAGCAAATGGGCTGTACACGCCACAGATTTCGAGGCTGACTTGTTTACACAAGGCTTTGTCAGTGAACACACGATTCTAGCAGCAGTTAGTGTTGGATGTCCATCCAACGACCGACGTGCTTCTTCAATCTCTGATCTTCCTGCTCCAGCCGCCTAAACTAGCACCGGCGGGACTGCTTGCTCCATCCTCTTGTGGCCCGCTGTGGTGCCGCGCAGGCTTCCCCGGCCCACCCTACTCCCTCCGCTGGCCTGGCCGCACGCAATCAACTGCCTCCTTATTACGCGAAAAAATGATTCCTCCCACTGACATCTCGGGCGCACCGGTTGGGAGGCTGACCTGTGGGCCTACTAAGTTGACGCATATGCAGGGCTTGTCAACTTAGTCAACAAACGATTCTAGCAGCAGTAACCATTGAATTTGAATCGAACGGTCCTGCTGCTTCTTCAATCGCTGCTCTTCTTGCACCAGCCGCCCAAACCAACGCCAGGGAGACCGCCTGCTCCTACCTCCAGTGGCCGGTTGTGTTGCCGATGAGGCCTCATCGCCCCCTACTACTCCCACCACTAGCCAGGCCCTGCGGCAACGGCAACCTCACACCGCAGCCGAACCAGTGAACCCTCGTACTCCTCTCCGCGTGGGCATCCACTACCGCATCTTCCCCGGCTCCGTGTCGTCCCCTTCCTAGGCCTTGCCGTCGTCCACCGCCTTGGTGCTCTCGGCGCGGCGTGGTCAACGTGGTCAGCGACATTCCATCGGAAGAGTACTGTACGTGGAGAGGCTGACAGCTGGGTCCACGGCCACAACCCAGTTTTTTTGTGATTTGCCAAGTAAGTCGCTTTGTCAGGCCTGTTGGGCTGCAAATCTTTCAAGACGAGGAGAGCTTTCATTCGGCTGGCCGAGAAAATGGCCCATCAGTAATGAGAAATGGGCTGTTCATTTTTAAAACACATCAAACCGGCAATTAGTTTCAAATATCTTTTCTTCATTTCGAGATTTGAAATTACATTAATTTTTATGCATGGAGAATTTGTTGGATTTTATATTGATATACATTTATTTTTAAAATCAGTTTGAATGCGAGTCGAAATTTTGGGATTAAAAACAGTTCGGACCGCACTGAAATATGCAAAATTTCGTATAATTTTTTAACCGTGGCCACAATATGGGCTGTAATGCTAACAAAAAGAATATAGGCTCCAAAAAAACTTTAATAATTAGCAAATGGGCTGTAAATTATTAGAAATAATGGCAGATGGGCTGTATGCTGTTTTCCATAGATTTGAGGCTTTCCTAAAAAAAGGTTGACGCACAAGCAGTGACTGTTGGATGGCCATCCAATGGCCGTCGTGCTTCTTCAATCTCTACTTTTCCTGCTCCAGCCGCTCAAACAGGCGCCAGCGGGACTGCCTACTCCCTCCTCCCCGCGGCCGGCTCTGCCGCCGCATAGGCCTCACCGCCCCACCGTACTCCCATCGATGGCCTAGCCATCCCTCTACTCACCCACACCTGCTATTATTCTCCGGCGACGGCAGATGAACCAGTAAATCCTCGTACAGTCGTACTCCCCTCCGTGTGGGAAACAACTGCCGAGTCTTCCCTGCCTCCGTGTCGTTCCCTTCCTAGGGCTCGCCGTCGTCCACCGCCCTGGTGCTCTCGGTGCGGCTTGGTCAACGTGGTCAACGGCCGACATGCATCTGAAGTGGACTGTATGTGGAGAGGCCGTTAGCTGGGTCCACGGCCGCTCGCAAGGAAATGCCTCCTTATTACGCACAAAATAATGATTCCTCCACCTGACATCAGGGCCCACCGAAAGGGCCTCTGTATTTCGCAAAAAAATGTTACCACCACTGACAGCTTGGACCCACCAGCTATATCTTCGCACGCAAGGAAGTGCCTCCTTATTACGCTCAAAAAAATGAATACCCCCTGCTAGCTGTGACCCACCTTGGTGGGAGGCTGACTTGTGGGCCTACTAAGTTGACGGGGACGGAGGGCTTTGTCAACTTAGTCAATATGCACGATTCTAGCTCCAGTGACCATACGATGTCCATCCAATGCCGTAGTGCTTCTTCAACCTCTGGTCTTCTTGCTCCAGCCGCCCAAACCAGTGCCGGTCGTGCCTCGTGCTCCTGCCTCCTATGGCCGGCTGCGATGTGGCGGAGGCCTCACCACCCCCTACTACTCCCACCGCTAGCCAGGCCATCCCTCTACTCACCCACACCCCCTGTTATTCTGCGGCGATGACAGCCTCACACCGCAGTGAACCAGTGAACCCTCGTACTCCTCTACGCGTGGGGATCCACTTCCGCGTCTTCCCCGGCTCCGTGTCGTCCCCTTCCTAGGGCTCGCCGTCGTCCACCGCCCTGGTGCTCTCGGCGGGGCGTGGTCAATGTGGTCAAGGAACGGCTTCCATCGGACGTGGACTGTATGTGGAGAGGCTGACAGCTGGGTCCACAACCGCAGCAAGGAAGTGCCTCCTTATTACGTGCAAAATAATTATTCCTCCACCTGACAGCGGGACCCACCGGACGGGCCACCGTATTTCGCGAAAAAAACGTTTCCCCCTGACTGTTGGGACCCACCAGCTACATCTTCGCACGGAAGGAAGTGCGTCCGGGCGAAAAAAATGATTCGCCCCCTGACTGCTGGGACCGACCAGCTACATCTTCGCAGGCAAGGAAGTGCCTGACAGTCGGGACCCACCTGGTCGAAGCGTACGTAGCGTTGTCATTCTGGTCGGGAACATGTATGTACATACTGGTCGATGTAGAGGCGCGCACGTGTCGTAGTAGAGGCGCGCACGTAGCATTTACACGTACGTACAACGGCCAGGGTGCGAGAAAGAAAATACGGCCACGTATGTGTACATACGGGCAGGGTCTCGAACGCCTACTCGCGCATACATACGGCCAGGGCTCGTGTACATGGCTGGGACGGAATGGAGAAACAACGTCGTCATCGTGTTCATGGGGAGGCAACGGAATGCGTCGTGTTCATGGGGAGGCAACGGAATGCGTCGTGTTCATCGGGAGGGCTTGGACGGAACAGGCGATGGAAACGAGGCCTGGTGTACCGCAGAACGGAGGAAACGGCCTTGTGTTCGACAAGCCACGTTCGAAACGGGATCCTGTTCATCGGGAGGGGTCTGGCGTACCGCAAAACGGAGGAAACGGACCTCCTACGGTCGAAACGGGGGTCCAGTTCATCGGGAGGGGTGTGGCGTACCGCAAAACGGGACTCCACGGGATACTATTCATCTCCACCGTCGACCTTCTCCAGCCTCCACGGGCTCCTGTTCATCCAGCCTCCACCGTGCGCTACTCCATCGGCTACTGTTCAACCACCCCTCCACCGTCTACTGTTCATCCAGCCCTCCACACCATGGGGTCCTGTTCAACCACCCCTCCACCGTCTACTGTTCATCCAGCCCTCCACACCACGGGGTCCTATTCATCCACCCCTCCACGGGCTCCCCTCCATTGTCTACTGTTCATCCAGCCCTCCACCACACCACGGGGTCCTGTTCATCCAGAGGCAATGCCACCGCTCACTGTTCATCCAAACCCCCCGCAACGCTCACTGTTCATCCCATCGATCGGCTTCAGTTAGCAGCAGTAGCGAAGGAATCGCTCGATCGGGTTCAGTTAACAGCCATCGATCGATCGCTCAGGTTTAGTAACGTGTAGCCTGCAGTGTAATCGCTCGGGTTCAGCTAGAGCCCAGCGCCTCGCTCGGGTTCACTTAGAGCCAACGCCTCGCACACACGCGCGTACGTGTATGAGAGAAACGCGCATCGCTCGGCCCCCGACCTCCCACCGTAATCGGGAACTCCCCGAAATTTTCCTCCCCCTCGCTTCTACCACGGTTTTTTCCATCATGGACGGCCCAAAGAATGTCATGTAGTTGCGTCTCCGGCCCGCCAAGGACGAAAAGCCCATTTTCTGTCATGATTTTTTGTCATAAAAGTAGGAGCCCACCACATCTATGATGATACCGGGTTTTGTCACAATTATCGTCATAGAAGTGTCATTTGTATGACAGAAAAAAATTTCGTTCGGCCCAAAATGTCATGGTTGTGTCTTTCTTTGTAGTGTTGGGGAACGCAGTAACTTCAAAAAAAATTCCTACACACACGCAAGATCTATCATGGTGAGGCATAGCAACGAGAAGGAAGAGTGTTGTCCATGTACCCTCATAGACCGTAAGCGGAAGCATTATGACAATGCGGTTGATGTAGTCGTACGTCTTCACGATCCGACCGATCTTAGTACCGAAAGTACAGCACCTCCGTCTTGCTACCTCTTGAGCATGCGTTGGTTTTCCCTTGAAGAGGAAAGGGTGATGCAGCAAAGCAGCGTAAGTATTTCCCTCAGTTTTTGAGAACCAAGGTATCAATCCAGTAGGAGACCACGCGCGAGTCGCCTCGTACCAACACAAACAAATAAGAACCTCGCAACCAACACGATAAAGGGGTTGTCAATCCCCTTCACAGCCACTTGCAAGAGTGAGATCTGATAGAGATAATAATAATAAGATAAATATTTTTGGTATTTTTATGATATAAATTGAAAGTAAAGATTGCAAAATAAAATAGATTGGAAACTTGTATGATGGAAAATAGACCAGGGGGCATAGGTTTCACTACTGGCTTCTCTCAAGATAGCATAAGTATTACGGTGGGTGAACAAATTACGGTCGAGCAATTGATAGAATTGAGCATAGTTATGAGAATGTCTAGGTATGATCATGTATATAGGCATCACGTCCATGACAAGTAGACCGACTCCTGCCTACATCTACTACTATTACTCCACACATCGACCGCTATCCAGCATGCATCTAGAGTATTAAGTTCATAAGAATGGAGTAACGCTTTAAGGAAGATGACATGATGTAGAGGGATAAACTCATGCAATATGACATAAACCCCATCTTTTTATCCTCGATGGAAACAATATAATACATGTCATTTCCCCTACTGTCACTGGGATCGAGCACCGCAAGATTGAACCCAAAGCTAAGCACTTCTCCCATTGCAAGAAAGATCAATCTAGTAGGCCAAACCAAACTGATAATTCGAAGAGACTTGCAAAGATAATCAATCATACATAAAAGAATTCAGAGAAGATTCAAATATTGTTCATAGATAATCTTGATCATAAACCCACAATTCATCGGATCTCGACAAACACACCGCAAAAAGAGTTACATCGAATAGATCTCCTAGAAGATCGAGGAGAACTTTGTATTGAGATCCAAAGAGAGAGAGAAGAAGCCATCTAGCTAATAACTATGGACCCGAAGGTCTGAAGTAAACTACTCACACATCATCGGAGAGGCTATGGTGTTGATGTAGATGCCCTCCATGATCAATGCCCCCTCCGGTGGAGCGCTAGAGAAGGCCCCAAGATGGGATCTCATGGGTACAGAAGGTTGCGGTGGTGGAATTAGGTTTTCGTGGTGCTCTCCGATGGTTTCAGGGTACGTTGGTATATATAGGAGGAAGAAGTAGGTCGGTGGAGCCACGAGGCGCCCACAAGGCTAGAGGGCGCGCCCAGGGGGGTAGGCGCACCCCCTGCCTCGTGGCTTCCTTGTTGGTCACTTGACGTCCACTCCAAGTCCTCTGGATCACGTTTGTTCGAAAAACTACGCTCCCGAAGGTTTCATTCTGTTTGGACTCCGTTTGATATTCTTTTTCTGTGAAACACTGAAATAGGCAAAAAAACAGCAATTTGGGCTGGGCCTCCGGTAAATAGGTTCATCCCAAAAATAATATAAAAGTGTATAAATAAGCCCATTAAAATCCAAAACAGAATATATAATAGCATGGAACAATAAAAAATTATAGATACGTTGGAGACGTATCAAGCTTCCCCAAGCTTAATTCCTGCTCGTCCTCGAGTAGGTAAATGATAAAAACAGAATTTTTGATGTGGAATGCTTCCTAACATATTTCTCAATGTAATTTTCTTTATTGTTGCATGAATGTTCAGATCCAAAAGATTCAAGATAAAAGTTTAATATTGACATAAAAATAATAATACTTCATGCATACTAAGTAAGCAATCATGTCTTCTCAAAATAGCATGACCAAACAAAGTTATCCCTACAAAATCATATAGTCTGGCTATGCTCTATCTTTAGCACACAAAATATTAAATCATGCACAACCCCGATGACAAGCCAAGCAATTGTTTCATACTTTAGATGTTCTCAAACTTTTCAACTTTCACGCAATACATGAGCGTGAGCCATGGACATAGCACTATAGGTGGAATAGAGTGGTGGTTGTGGAGAAGACAAAAAGGAGAAGATAGTCTCACATCAACTAGGCATATCAACGGGCTATGTAGATGCCCATCAATAGATATCAATGTGAGTAAGTAGGGATTGCCATGCAACGGATGCACTAGAGTTATACGTGTATGAAAGCTCAACAAAAGAAACTAAGTGGGTGTGCATCCAACTTGCTTGCTCACGAAGACCTAGGGCAATTTGAGGAAGCCCATCATTGGAATATACAAGCCAAGTTCTATAATGTAAAATTCCCACTAGTTTATGAAACTGACAACATAGGAGACTCTCTATCATGAAGATCATGGTGTTACTTTGAAGCACAAGTGTGGAAAAAGGATAGTAACATTGTCCCTTCTCTATTTTCTCTCATTTTATTATTTGGGCCTTTTTTTCTTTTGGCCTCTTTTTTCGTCCGGAGTCTCATCCCGACTTGTGGGGGAATCATAGTCTCCATCATCCTTTCCTCACTAGGACAATGCTCTAATAATGATGATCATCACACTTCTTTTTACTTAAAACTCAAGAATTATAATTCAATATTTAGAACAAAATATGACTCTATGTGAATGCCTCTGGCGGTGTACCGGGATATGCAATGAATCAAGAGTGACATGTATGAAAATTATGAATGGTGGCTTTACCACAAATACGATGTCAACTACATGATGATGCATGGCAATATGACAATGATGAAGCCTGTCATAACAAATGAAACGGTGGAAAGTTGCATGGCAATATATCTCGGAATGGCTATGGAAATGCCATAATAGGTAGGTATGGTGGCTGTTGTGAGGAAGGTATATGGTGGGTGTATGATACCGGCAAAAAGTGCACGGTAATAGAGAGGCTAGCAAATGTGGAAGGGTGAGAGTACGTATAATCCATGGACTCAACATTAGTCATAAAGAACTCACATACTTATTGCAAAAATCTATTAGTTATCGAACAAAGTACTACGCACATGCTCCTAGGGGGATAGATTGGTAGGAAAAGACCATCGCTCGCCCACGACCGCCACTCATAAGGAAGACAATCAATAAATAAATCATGCTCCGACTTCATCACATAACGGTTCACCAAACGTGCATGCTACAGGAATCACAAACTTCAACACAAGTATTTCTCAAATTCACAACTAATCAACTAGCATGACTCTAATATCACCATCTCCATATCTCAAAACAATTATCAAGTATCAAACTTCTCATAGTATTCAATGCACTTATATGAAAGTTTTTATTATGCCTAAAAGAAAATTACCATGCTGTTCTAAAGGACTCTCGAAATAATATAAGTGAATCATGAGAGATCAATTAATTCTATAAAATAAAACCACCACCGTGCTCTAAAAGATATAAGTGAAGCACTAGAGCAAAAACTATATAGCTCAAAAGATATAAGTGAAGCACATAGAGTATTCTAACAAATTCCGATTCATGTGTGTCTCTCTCAAAAGGTGTGTACAGCAAGGATGATTGTGGTAAATAAAAAGCAAAGACTCAAATCATACAAGATGCTCCAAGCAAAACACATATCATGTGGTGAATAAAAATATAGCTCCAAGTAAAGTTACCGATGAACGAAGACAAAAGAGGGGATGCCTTCCGGGGCATCCCCAAGCTTAGGATTTTTGGCGTCCTTGTATTTTACCTTGGGGTGCCTTGGGCATCCCCAATCTTAGTCTCTTGCCACTCCTTGTTCCATAATCCATCAAATCTTTACCCAAAACTTGAAAACTTCACAACGCAAAACTTAACAGAAAATCTCGTGAGCTCCGTTAGCGAAAGAAAACAAAACACCACTTCAAGGTACTGTAATGAACTCATTATTTATGTATACTGGTGTTAAAACTACTTTATTCCAACTTTTCTATGGTTTATAAACTCCATTACTAGCCATAGATTCATCAAAATAAGCAAAGAACACACAAAAAACAGAATCTGTCAAAACAGAACAGTCTGTAGTAATCTGTATCAAACGCATACTTATGGAACCCCAAAAATTGTAAAATAAATTTCTGGACGTGAGGAATTTATCTATTAATCATATTAACAAATAACTAACTAAATAGCACTCTCCAGTAAAAAGTTGTAGCTAATCTCGTGAGCGCTAAAGTTTCTGTTTTTTACAGCAAGATCACAAAGACTTTCCCCAAGTCTACCCAAAGGTTCTACTTGGCACAAACACTAATTAAAAACATAAAACCACATCTAAACGTAGATGAATTATTTATTACTAAACAGAATCAAAAAGCAAGAAACAAAAATAAAATTGGGTTGCCTCCCAACAAGCGCTATCGTTTAACGCCCCTAGCTAGGCATAAAAGTGAGGATAGATCTAGGTATTGCCATCTTTGGCAGGCAATTCATAAGTGGCTCTCATAATAGATTCATATGATAATTCAATTTTCTTTCTACGGAAGTGTTACATGCTTTTCCTTAACGGAAATTGGAATCTAATATTCCCTTCTTTCATATCAATAATTGCACCAATCGTTCTAAGGAAAGGTCTACCAAGAATAATAGGACATGAAGGATTGCAATCTATATCAAGAACAATGAAATGTACGGGCATATAATTCCTATTTGCAACAATAAGAAAATCATTAATTCTTCCCATAGGTTTCTTAATAGTGGAATACCCAAGGTGCAGTTTAAAGAACAATCATCAAATTCACGGAAACTTAGCAAATCACACAAAGTTTTTGGGATCGTGGAAACACTAGCACCCAAATCACACAAAGCATAGCATTCATGATCTTTATTTTTTTTAATTGTAGGTTCCCACTCATCATAAAGTTTTCTAGGGATAGAAACTTCCAACTCAAGTTTTTCTTCGTAAGATTGCATTAAAGCATCAACGATATGTTTAGCAAAAGCTTTATTTTGACTATAAGCATGAGGAGAATTTAGCACAGATTGCAACAAGGAAATACAATCTATCAAAGAGAAATTATCATAATTAAATTCCTTGAAATCCAAGATAGTGATGATGGTGATGATGAAGCTACCGGCTCAGGGCTTCACCTAAGCACTACGACGATATGAAGGTTGGAAAAAGCGGTAGGCGTAAGCGAGGCGATTGGCCTTCGCCTAGTGCATAGGCGTTGCTTAAGCGCTCGATGCATAGCCTAGGCGATTATATAATTTTTACTATTAGGGCATATATGTGGTTATTATATGTGTATTTTATTAATTTAAGGCATATAAGGATGTTAACGACCAGCTACTATGATTGGAATATGGCCCTTTTGGTATATAAGTGCAATATGGCATGATTTCTCGCTTGGGTAGACAATTTCTTACTTTCTCTGCGTAGACATCTGCTTATGCCCTAGGCGAGGTGTTCGGCCATTGCCTAGCGCCTAGGCGTCCGGCCCATGGGGCGCGCCTGGAGAGGAGGAGTCCTCCTCCTAGTAGAAGTAGGACTTGATACGTCTCCGACGTATCTATAATTTTTTATTGTTCCATGCTATTATATTATCTATTTTGGATGTTAATGGGCTTTATTTACACTTTTATATCATTTTTAGGACTAACCTAATAATCGGAGGCCTAGCCCAAATTGTTGTTTTTTTTGCCTATTTTAGGGTTTCGAAGAAAAGGAATATCAAACAGAGTCCAAACAGGATGAAACCTTCGGGAACGTGATTTTCTCAACAAACGTGATCCAAGAGACTTGGAGTGGGCGTCAAGAAACAAGGGAGGAAGGCACAAGGCAGGGGGCGCACCCTCCACCCTCGTGGGCCCTCCGTTGCTCCACTGACGTACTTCTTCCTCCTATATATATCCACGTACCCCCAAACATCCAGGAGCACCACGAAAACCTAATTCCACCGCCGCAACCTTCTGTACCCGAGGATCCCATCTTGGGGCCTTTACCGGAGCTCCGCCGGAGGGGGAATTGATCACGGAGGGCCTCTACATCAACTCCATGGCCTCTCCGGTGATGTGTGAGTAGTTTACTTCAGACCTACGGGTCCATAGCTAGTAGCTAGATGGCTTCTTCTCTCTCTTTGGATCTCAATACAAAGTTCTCCTCGATCTTCTTGGAGATCTATTCGATGTAATCTTCTTTTGCGGTGTGTTTGTCGAGATCCGATGGATTTTTGGTTTATGATCAAGATTATCTATGAACAATATTTGATTCTCCTCTGAATTATTTTATGTATGATTGGTCTATCTTTGCAAGTCTCTTCGAATTATCAGTTTGGTTTGGCCTACTAGATTGATCTTTCTTGCAATGGGACAAGTGCTTAGCTTTGGGTTCAATCTTGCGGTGCTCGATCCCAGTGACATAAAGGGAACCGACACGTATTGTATTGTTGCCATCGAGGATAAAAAGATGGGGTTTATATCATATTGCATGAGTTTATCCCTCTACATCATGTCATCTTCCTTAAAGCATTACTCTATTTTTATGAACTTAATACTCTAGATGCATGCTGGATAGCGGTCAATGTGTGGAGTAATAGTAGTAGATGCAGAATCGTTTCGGTCTACTTCTCTCGGACATGATGCCTATATACATGATCATACCTAGATATTCTCATAACTATGCTCAATTCTATCAATTGCTCGACAGTAATTCGTTTACCCACCGTAATACTTATGCTGTTGAGAGAAGCCACTAGTGAAATCTATGGCCCCCGGGTCTATCTTTCATCATATTAATCTTCCAACACTTAGTTATTTCATTTGCCATTTATTTTACTTTGCATCTTTATTTCTCTTTATCATAAAAATACCAAAAATATTATCTTATCATATCTATCATATCTCACACTCGTAAGTGACCATGAAGGGATTGACAACCCCTTTATCGCGTTGGTTGCGAGGTTCTTATTTGTTTGTGTAGGTGCATGGGCCTCGAGTGTGATCACCTACTGGATTGTTACCTTGGTTCTCAAAAACTGAGGGAAATACTTACGCTACTTTACTGCATCACCCTTTCCTCTTCAAGGGAAAACCAATGCAGTGCTCAAGAGGTAGCACTCGGAAATAATTCGTATGTCATTTACCATGTAAGCTTACTGCCTCGATCATGCGATAACTATCTCTTACTTATGTCCAGCAGAAACCTTTCAGGATGCCGTTCACATACAAGTTTCCAATCTATTTTATTTTGCAATCTTTACTTTCAATTTATATCATAAAAATACCAAAAATATTTATCTTATTACTATTATCTCTATCAGATCTCACTCTCATAAGTGACCGTGAAGGGCTTGACAACCCCTTATCGTGTTGGTTGCGAGGTTCTTATTTGTTTGTGTAGGTGCATGTGACTTGAGCGTGATCTCCTACTGGAATGATACCTTGGTTCTCAAAAACTGAGGGAAATACTTACGCTACTTTGCTGCATCACCCTTTCCTCTTTAAGGGAAAACCAACGTAGTCGTCAAGAGGTAGCAGGACTCCCCTTTCCTAGTCGCCCCTTCCCTATTCCAATTCGAACTAGAGGGAGAGGGGGCGCGCGGCCAGCCCTGGCTGGCCATCTCTCTCTCCACTAAGGCCCATGTGGCCCATTAGTTTCCCGGGGGGTTCCGATAACCCTCCAGCACCCCGGTTTTCTCCGAAATCACCCGGAACACTTCCGGTGTCCGAATATAGCCGCCCAATGTATCAATCTTTATGTCTCGACCATTTCGAGACTCCTCGTCATGTCTGTGATCATATCCGGGACTCTGAGCTACCTTCGGTACATCAAAGCACATAAACACATAATACCGATCGTCACCGAATGTTAAGCGTGCGGACCCTACGGGTTCGAGAACTATGTAGACATGACCAAGACTCATCTCCGGTCAATAACCAATAACGGAACCTGGATGCTCATATTGGTTCCTACATATATTCTACGAAGATCTTCATCGGTTAAACCGCACAACAACATACGTTGTTCCCTTTGTCATCGGTATGTTACTTGCCCGAGATTCTATATCTCAATACCTAGTTCAATCTCGTTACCGGCAAGTCTCTTTACTCGTTCCGTAATGCATCATCCCGCAACTAACTCATTAGTCACATTGCTTGCAAGGCTTATAGTGATGTGCATTACCGAGAGGGCCCAAAGATACCTCTCTGATACTGAGAGTGACAAATCCTAATCTCTATCTATGACAACTCAACACACACCATCGGAGACACCTGTAGAGCATCTTTATAGTGACCCAGTTACGTTGTGATGTTTGATATCACACTAAGTGTTCCTCCAGTATTCGGGAGTTGCATGATCTCATAGTCATAGGAACATGTATAAGTTATGGAGAAAGAAATAGCAACAAACTAGACGATCATCGTGCTAAGCTAACAGATGCGTCAAGTCAATCACATCATTCTCTAATGATGTGATCCCATTAATCAAATGAAAACTCATGTCTATGACTAGGAAACTTAACCATCTTTGATCAAGGAGCTAGCCAAGTAGAGGCATACTAGCGGCACTCTGTTTGTCTATGTATTCACACATCTACTAAGTTTCCGGTTTGTACAATTCCAGCATGAATAATAAACATTTATCATGATATAAGGAAATATAAATAACAATTTTATTATTGCTTCTATGGCATATTTCCTTCAGTCTCCCACTTGCACTAGAGTTAATAATCTAGATTACATTGTAATGATTCTAACACCCATGGAGTCTTGATGAGGCTTAGTCAATGGGTCTGCAACATTCAGATCCGTATGTATCTTGCAAATCTCTATGTCTCCCTCCTTGACTTGATCGCGGACGGAATTGAAGCGTCACTTGATGTGCTTGGTTCTCTTGTGAAATATGGATTCCTCTGCCAAGGCAATTGCACCAGTATTTTCATAAAAGATTTCCATTGGACCCGATGCACTAGGTATTATACCTAGATCGGAAATGAACTCCTTCATCCAGACTCCTTCATTTGTTGTTTCCGAAGCAGCTATGTACTCTGCTTCACACGTATATCCCGCCACGACGCTCTGCTTGGAACTACACCAACTGACAGCTCCCCCATTGAATAAAAATACGTATCCGGTTTCTAACTTAGAGTCATTCGGATCGGTGTCAAAGCTTGCATCGACGTAACAGTTTACGACGAGCTCTTTGTCACCTCCATAAATGAGAGACATATCCTTAGTCCTTTTTAGGTATTTCAAGATGTTCTTGACCCCTGTCCAGTGATCCACTACTGGATTACTTTGGTACCTCCCTCCTAAACTAATAGAAAGGCACACATTAGGTCTGGTACACAGCATTGCATACATGATAGAACCTATGGCTGAAGCATAGGGAATGACTTCCATTTTCTTTCTATCTTCTGAAGTGGTCGGGCATTGAGTCTGACTCAACTTCACACCTTGTAACATAGGCAAGAACCCTTTCTTTGCTTGATCCATTTTGAACTTCTTCAAAACTTTATCAAGGTATGTGCGTTGTGAAAGTCCAATTAAGCGTCTTGATCTATCTCTGTAGATCTTGATGCCCAATATATAAGCAGCTTCACCGAGGTCTTTCATTGAAAAATTCTTATTCAAGTATCCGTTTATGCTATTCAGAAATTCAGTATTATTTCTGATAAACAATATATCATCTACATATAATATCAGAAATGCTACAGAGCTCCCACTCACTTTCCTATAAATACAGGCTTCTCCAAAAGTCTGTATAAAACCATATCCTTTGATCACACTATCAAAGCGTATATTCCAACTCCGAGAGGCTAGCACCAGTCCATAAATGGATCGCTGGAGCTTGCAAACTTTGTTAGCACCTTTTGGATCGACAAAACCTTCTGGTTGCATCATATACAACTCTTCTTTAAGATATCCATTAAGGAATGCAGTTTTGACATCCATTTGCCAAATTTCATAATCATAAAATGCGGCAATTGCTAACATGATTCGGACGGACTTAAGCATCGCTACGGGTGAGAAGGTCTCATTGTAGTCAACTCCTTGAACTTGTCAAAAACCTTTTGCAACAAGATGAGCTTTGTAGACAGTAACATTACCGTTAGCGTCAGTCTTCTTCTTGAAGATCCATTGATTCTCTATGGCCCGCCGATCAACGGGCAAGTCAACCAAAATCCACACTTTGTTCTCATACATGGATCCCATCTCATATTTCATGGCCTCAAGCCATTTTGCGGAATATGGGCTCATCATCGCTTCCTCATAGTTCGTAGGTTCATCATGGTCAAGTAACATGACCTCCAGAATAGGATTACCGTACCACTCTGGTGCAGATCTTACTCTGGTTGAACTATGAGGTTCAGTAGTAACTTTATCAGAAGTTTCATGATCATCATCATTAGATTCCGCACTTACTGGTGTAGGAATCACTGGAACTGATTTCAGTGATGAACTGCTTTCCAATAAGGGAGCAGGTACAATTACCTCATCAAGTTCTACTTTCCTCCCACTCACTTCTTTCGAGAGAACTCCTTCTCTAGAAAGGATCCATTCTTAGCAATGAATATATTGCCTTCGGATCTGTGATAGAAGGTGTACCCAACAGTCTCCTTTGGGTATCCTATGAAGACACATTTCTCCAATTTGGGTTCGAGCTTATCAGGTTGAAGCTTTTTCACATAAGCATCGCAGCCCCAAACTTTAGAAAATGACAACTTGGGTTTCTTGCCAAAGCATAGTTCATAAGGTGTCGTCTCAACGGATTTAGATGGTGCCCTATTTAACGTGAATGCAGCCGTCTCTATAGCATAACACCGAAATGAAAGCGGTAAATCAGTAAGAGACATCATAGATCGCACCATATCTAGTAAATTATGATTACGGCGTTCGGACACACCATTACGCTGTGGTGTTCCGGGTGGCGTGAGTTGCAGAACTATTCCACATTGTTTCAAATGAAGACCAAACTCGTAACTCAAATATTCTCCTCCACGATCAGATCATAGAAACATTATTTTCTTGTTATGATAATTTTCCACTTCACTCTAAAATTCTTTAAACTTTTCAAATGTTTCAGACTTATGTTTCATTAAGTAGATATACCCATATCTGCTCAAATCATCTGTGAAGGTGAGAAAATAACGATATCTGCCATGAGCCTCAATGTTCATTGGACCACATACATCATTATGTATGATTTCCAATAACTCTGTTGCTCGCTCCATTGTTCCAGAGAACAGAGTTTTAGTCATCTTACCCATGAGGCATAGTTCGCAAGTACCAAGTGATTCAGAATCAAGTGGTTCCAGAAGTCCATCAGAATGGAGTTTCTTCATGCGCTTTACACCAATATGACCCAAACGGCAGTGCCATAAATAAGTTGTACTATCATTATCAACTCTACATGTTTTGGCTACAATACTATGAACATGTGTATCACTACTATCAAGATTTAGTAAAAATAGACCACTCATCAAGGGTGCATGACCATAAAATGTATTACTCATATAAATAGAACAACCATTATTCTCTTATTTAAATGAATAACCGTCTCGCATCAAACAAGATCCAGATATAATGTTCATGCTCAATGCTGGCACCAAATAACAATTATTTAGGCCTAAAACTAATCCCGAAGGTAGATGTAGAGGTAGTATGCCGACGGAGATTACATCGACTTTGGAACCATTTCCCACGTGCATCGTCACCTCGTCCTTAGCCAATCTTCGCTTAATCCGTAGCCCTTGTTTTGAGTTGCAAATTTTAGCAACAGAACCAGTATCAAATAACAAGGCGCTACTGCGAGCATTAGTAAGGTACACATCAATAACATGTATATCAAATATACCTTTCACTTTGCCATCCTTATTCCCCGCCAAATACTTGGGACAGTTCCACTTCCAGTGACCACTCCCTTTGCAGTAGAAACTGTCGGCGTTCTCGGAACGGGGGTCGCCAGACTTGCCTGCCTGCGGCCTGCGGCCTGCGGCGTGGCTCATGTGGGGGCCCAGCGCGGCCCATCTTCATCAGCCCAAGCTCAAGACCCTCATGAGGGGCCAAGCCTCGCGGGGCGGACGACAGGAAGCTTCCTCAAGAGCGGCCTCATCAGGCAGGCTCGCGAGGAGGCGGATAGATCAATGCAAGGGTACCTCGCGAGGATCCCATGATGCAAGCCATGACGATCAAGGCCAGGCGGGCGCCAGGCGGGCGCCAGGCGGGCGTCGGCATGCGCAAGGTCCTTGTTTCCCCTTTGGTGCAAAGGGGGCAAGCACAGGCCAAGGTATCAGGCAAAGGTTACCATTCCGGTGCAATGAGACCAAGAACAGCCGGACGGCCGGACGGAGGTCACCGTGGAGCCCAAGACGGCGTCATCACCAGTGCTTTTGGCAGCCGAAGACCACCTTTGGTCAGGATAACTTGTACTAGATGTTCCCCTTCAAAATGGCCAATTCTTGGCGCCCTTCCCGCTCAATTATTCGGGGAGAGGCCTAGGGCCTCTAGAAATAGAGCTAGCCTCCACAAAGAAAAAGGAAAGGGAGAGAGAGGAAGGGGAAAACCCAGTAGAGACTAAGGAGAACACACCGCATCAGCTCAAGAACACCCCTCGCGAGGCTGTTCTTCCTTTGTACTATCCATCATCTGCCCCAGAGGCAATCCACCACACCACACACTGGAGTAGGGTATAACACCACAATGGTGGCCCGAACCAGTATAAACCTCGTGTCTCTTGTGTTGTTCATCATTTTCATCTTAGTTCGCACGAGAGGATCGGACGTAGATCGGTAGGGGAGAGATCTCCGCGCGCACCCTAGTGTTCGAACCTCAAGGGTCTGCCGGAACCCGAAATCCGACATTTGGCGCGCCAGGTAGGGGTGCGCCGGAATCTTTCTTCCGCTGTTCGCGTGTGATCTCCCGTCGTGTCCATGGCTGACGCTCACCGGGCTCGCGCCGAGCGCCGGGCTGCTTGCGCCACTCGCCTCGCCCAGACGGCACCCGTCGGCGGCCCCCCTCGTCGTTCCCCGTTGCCCGCCGTGAACGCCGCCACAGGCCCGGCGGGGAACGAGCAGCAGGCCTCGTCCCAGCATACTTCGGTGCAGCGGGATGGCCGCACCGCCACCCCGTCGCGGACTCCAGCTGGCTCGTCGTCCCACGCCCTCGCGCACCCATGGATGTGCACGCCTCACTGCTCTTGGCGCGGGAGCTCCTGCACTATCGCCCCGTCGACGACCTCTACGAGGACTGGCTCGCCCGCATCACCGAGCTCGTCAGTGCCGCAGGGGGCTCCCCCTTGCGGTCCCTCTCGCTGCCTCGCCCTCCGTCCCGTTCTGGGGGCGAGGATCAGGAGGCGCCTCCGCCGCCTCCTCCCCAAGAAGGTGCCTTGGCTCCAAGGTGTGCAGCCCCAGGGCGGGACCCTCCACGCCCGACGCCTACGCAGCAAGAAGGGTGCCGCCAAGAGATCCCACGTCCCCGGGAAGGTGCTCGCGCGCTCCCAGTGCTGGCGCACCGAGATCTCGCCCCAGCGCCTCCACGACAAGACCCTGTGCTGCTCCCAGTA
This sequence comes from Triticum aestivum, assembly GCF_018294505.1. Taxonomy (NCBI): domain Eukaryota; kingdom Viridiplantae; phylum Streptophyta; class Magnoliopsida; order Poales; family Poaceae; genus Triticum; species Triticum aestivum. The sequence goes on from NC_057800.1 coordinate 607,298,320, forward strand.
GCGGCGCATGGTGACCCACAAGAACAAGTCCAGCACCAGCAAAGGGCGTCGGTGGCCATGGCGGGCTGCCTCGCCTTCACCCCGAGCTGTGCGGCGTCACATGGCCAGGCAAGTTCAAGCCTGACCTCCCTCCCTGCTACAATGGCACTGCGGACCCCGTGGAGTTCCTGCAGCTCTACGAGCTGGGCATCGTAGCCGCCAACGGAGACGAAAAGGTCATGGCGAATTGGTTCCCCATTGCGCTCAAGGACGGCGCCCGCACCTGGCTCCTGAACCTGGCTCCCGGCACGATCTCCTCCTGGAGCAAGATGCGCACCCGCTTCATCGCCAACTTCCAGGGCACTCGCGACCGATTCCTGGCCGTGAGCGACCTGCGCCGCATCAAGCAACAGCCAGGAGAAACCCTGCAGAAGTACATCCAGCGCTTCAACTACGCTCGCCTCAAGATCCCCAAGGTGACTGAAGAAGCTATCATCTCAGCCTTCTCCGACGGCGTGCGCGATGTCAAGATGAAGGAAGAGCTAGCAATCCATGAAGACCTGTGCACATCCCTGGAGCTGTTCAACTTGGCGACCAAGTGCGCCAGGGCTGAGGAAGGGCGCATCTCCCTCCTCGAGCTCCCGACAGCCGACCGAAAGAAAAGAAGCTCAAGGCGAAAGACGTGAAGCGCAAGGGGGCTGCCGTGCTAGCAGCGGAACCGGACACCAAGCGAGGCAGGGATCAGCCTGAGTCATCCAAGGGTGGACGGTACTGCGTGTACCACGACCTCCACACCCACAACACCAACGAATGTCAAGAGCTCAGAGCCATGCGAGATGGGCGAATCGGCCGACGCCCAGAGCGCAACGACAGGGGCTATGGCCGAGGAGGAGGAAGAGGTGGTGGACGATGGGAAGACTGTGGCCTTCGCCAGGGATGGCGTGACTGCCCTCGCGAGGACCGCTGGCAGGACCAGCCTCGTGAGGGAGGCTGGAGGGCCAGCCTCGTGAGGGCCACCGGCACGGCAACGCAGGCCTCCCTCCTCTGCTGCCTCCACCAAGGAGGAACGAAGACCAACACCAAGACGATGGGGCTGGGGGGCTTCCAAGAGCCGCGTGCAATTGCTTGCATCTTGGGTGGCGCCCAGGCCCCAGCCTCACAGCGCATCTTCAAGTAGTTTGCTCGCGAGGTGAATGCAGTCCTTCCCAAGCTTGAGGCCACGCGCTCTCTTAGGTGGTCTTCGTGCGCGATCACATTCAGTTCCGCAGACCAGCTCAAGTGTGCGGCAACGGTTGGAATCCTCCCGATGCTTTGCTCCCCAGTCATCAGCAACATGCAGGTCACCAGCACCCTCATCGATGGCGGGGCAGGACTCAACGTCCTGTCCATCGAGACGTTCGACAATCTCCAAGTGTCGTATGACCAGCTTCGGCCGACCAAGCCTTTCGCAGGAGTCACCGATGGTTCCACTGTTCCAATTGGGCATGTTTGCCTTCCGGTCACCTTCGGGCAACGCAACAACTACCGCACCGAGCTCATCGACTTCGACGTCGCTCACATCTGCCTGCCGTACAATGCCATCCTCGGGTACCCAGCCCTAGCCAAGTTCATGGCAGTGACTCACCATGGTTACAGTGTCCTCAAGATGCCAGGAAGCGGTGGAGTCATCACCGTACCCTGTGAAGAAAGGGACGTAGTGTGCTCGCTTGAGCATGCGTTCCAAGCCGCAGCAATCGAAGACCCAGATCACGGGAGCGGGAGCCCTCCCGAGGCAACCCTAAAGAAGAAGATGACCTCACCTGGCCCGAGCCACAAGGAGGCAGGCACCTCCGAAGGTATTGCGTCAGGATTCACGCCCGATCAGGGAGCACCACCCTCTCACGCATAGGAAGGCGCGCCCGGCGCCCTCCTCAGGCAGGGCTCGGGGGCTCTCTCTTGGAGAGCCGCCAACCTTGCCGAGGCGCTCGGGCACCACTTGGAAGGGTGCTTTCAAGCACGCTTCCCTCAGGGAGGTACAAGTCAAAGGAGACCAAACCCTCAGGAGTTCATCGCAAGGAACACCCATGAGCTACAAGAGTCCAGAGTCATGCGTGGCAGCCGCCGCTTACCTTCCGTGGCCCCACATCCAGGTGAGGATGGAGGACTGTGCGTCTGCGTTGATGTACCAGGGCTCAACCGAGCTGCATCCCAGGAGCGCCTATGGCCTTCGGCCGTAGGGTGCTGCGAGGGACCATCTCACAGCTACGTTCGCATGCCCTTCGGCCTGCTGAGCGCGGTCGCCGCACATCAGCGCCTGTTGAGGAGCATTCTGGAGGCTCAGGAGGTCAGGCATCACGCGGTCCTGGCAGAGGTGGCAATGGTCCCCGAAGACCTGCACGTGCCACCGGAGCCTCCCGAGGTCCCTGGGCCTGGGGGCTCATGAGGGCCGACGTCTTCACCGCGCATTGCTCACTTTCTCAGCATCACTTCATCTTCAACAGCACCAGGTGACATCTTTCAGAGTTCTACTTTCAGCTGGGAGCGCCCACAGGGCTGCACCATTCCCAGGCCGCGTGGGTCCGTCCCCGCGGCATGTATCCATTTTGGTTATGCTCTTTATTTACCTTGTTGGGGGCGCCCGTCGGGTTGCATCATCCCCACGCCGCTCGGGCTTGACCCAGCAGTAGTTGCTTTTCCAGCATTTACCTTAGGATGAAGTTGTTTTTTCACACTTAATCTGATTTCCATAATTATCACCTACTGCTTGTTGTCATGCAAAGCGCTCGCACGTTAAAAGGGGGCGCATGAGCATCGCGACTCATGGGCTCTCACTGGCTCTCCAGCCCTCACCCCCTGGCCTTGACCCACGGCATCACGACCTGTCATACCAGTGGCGGCTGAGCTCACTCGAGGGCCGGGACCTGAGGACGTAGAGCATTTGCATTCTAACAACCCTGTAGTAACACACCAATTGATAAAGGCCCAGAGCCAGGCGCAACCCACCTCGAGGTAGGGCCTCATGAGTCATGCGCTGGCTCACGGGTTCCCAGATACACCTCTCCTAGCCCTACCGTGCCGGCCACGTGTCAGGGCGGGGCTGTACACGCCCCGGGGGCTCCTCCCGGAGGGGAGCCCCCTCCCACGCACCAGTGGAAGCACCATGCTCTGCGCTGGCTGACAACACTGCCGAGGAGCGGCTATGCCCGTACACATACGGAAGCGCTATGATCCGCGCTGGTGATAAACAACTGAGGGTGGCCCACGGCCGTACCAACCTCAGGGAGCCCAGAGCTCAGTGCTCGGCACCATCGCAATGCCTCCCCTCGGGAGTGCCGAACGAGGGGGCTGGACACGGGAGCTATGCCCGGGCCTCGCCCGAGCGCATGTCACCCAGCCAGGTCCCTTGGACCTGGTCGTCGCGCGCCACTCCCTGAGCGGAGCCAAGGTACGAAACCCGTTTGAGCGTCAAGGGGGACTCCTGAGCATCGCAACTCAGGAGCCTAACTTGCCACGTAGCCCCTCACTCCTTTGTCCCGTCCATGGTTTCCGGTCGGGGCTAACGCTGGATGAGGTACGCGCGGGGCCGGGCCCTGCCGACGTAGAACGATCAATCCACTCCTCGCTCCCCCTTCCCTACTTGTTGCTCGCACGTCAAGGGGGACTCCTGAGCATCGCGACTCAGGAGCCTAACTTGCCACGTAGCCCCTCACTCCTTAGTCCCGTCCATGGTTTCCGGTCGGGGCTAACGCTGGGTGAGGTACACGCAGGGCCGGGCCCTGCCGACGCAGAGTGTAAGCAAGTAGGAGAGGAAAATGCAAATTCCAGGAAATTCAAAGCAAATATTACAAGCCATAATATTGTTCCACAGCGCCAAACACAAGTTTAAATTCCTCCACGAGGCATGGTGCATGTGCAGGAATAAAACAGGATGGAAGTCGCGAAGGGATCACTCCCCAGTAACGCCGTCACCGGTGGTGGAGTCACGCTGGACGGCTTAGCCTCTCGAGGTCGCGAGGCCGGCGGCACCGCGCCCGGGCAGGACGCTGGGGGAACGGAACTTCCCCAGCAAAACCTCGGCTCGGCCTCTCACGACCTCAGCGGCGGCAGTGGCACGGTCGCCGCTCACGGGCTCCAGCAGGCTGTCGAAGTCGATGTTGGGGTCGCGCGGGGTAGACATGGCTGAGGACGTGCGTCAGCACCGCAGAAGACAGGGCACGCGCCTCGGCCTCGACCGTGGGGCCAAGGCCGTCTGCGACGTCCTCAAGTGCATCAACCAGGAAGGGGAGCAGCTTGGCGGGGCCGTCCTCCGCACCAGCCAACGGCTCCTCCAGGCCGCTCTCATACATCGTCTTCAGTATGCCATGAGCCTTCTTCTCCAGCTTCGCGAAGGCCACCCTGTCCTTCGTCAGGACCTTCGCCTTGGTGTCCAGCTCGGTCCTCTCCGCCTTCAGCGACCGCTCCAGCGTCTCCAGTCGGCTGTGGCGGTCATCAAGCTTGGCATCCCGGTCCTTGGCGGCGGCCTCCCTAGCCTTCATCTCTTTCTCCTTCTCCTGGCGGCTGTGCACCTCCTTGGCGAGTTCGTCGCGCAGGCCTTGTAGCTCGGCCTCAAGCGTCTTGCGGCGGCCCTGGGCAGTTGCAGCGTCGCCCAGGACAGTGTCGCGAGCGGCCTTGCCTTGGTTAGCGGCTCGCTTCTCCTCGTCGGAGGACGACACGGCCTGGCTCAGCACCGCTCGGACGGAAGCAGCAGAACAGGCCCAGCCAGAGGCCAACTCCAGGCGCGCGGCCACCAGACGAGGGTCCGCGCTCAGGAGATCCTCCCGCAGGTGGCTCAGCTCACTGGCAACCTGGTCCAGGACAGCGGTAGAGGGAGCAGAAGAGACGAGAACCTGTGGAGCAGGCAAAGAAGATGGCAGCGTGACCACGGCTTGGCAGGAAGGGACCTCCTGAGCCTTGGTCGCCACGGCCGCAGCGTCGGGCACAGTCGACTCCAGATCCAGCGGGGCCACGGGGGCTGACTCCTTTCCGGGGTGCCCCAGTTGGCTTCGCGAGGGCGGTTGGGTCAGAGAGGCACGGGCCTCGCCGTCCTCTCCCCCAACAGCCGAAGGCGTCGCCCTGGCAGATGGATTCGCCCCAAGCGGTGCCGCAGAAGCCTCTTTCAACCTCTTGGCCGCAGGTGCCGACCTGGTAAAAGAGCGCAAACGTCAAGCCTCAGCGGTAGAAACCAAGCAGAGCACGAACCGAGCACTTACTGGACATCGTTCGTGGACTCAAGCAACCTCCGGTCAAACTTGAATCCCGAGAGCCTACAGCGGGGGTCAGCCTTGGGGGGCCCGGAAGCAGAAGGCGCGTCAGGAGGGATGGAGCTGGCCTTGGACACCCTAGGGACCAGAGCAGACCCTGGGGGAACCAGGCTCGACCTGCCCTTCCTCGTGACCGAGGAAGAGCCCTCCCTTCCTCGCCTGGCGCTGGCCTCGTCGTCGTCCGGCATGGAGCGGAGGGCCTGGGACCTGCGCCGAGGGAAGGACTCCCCCCAATCCTCGCCAGTCTCCTCCGAGTCGGACGCTTCCTCCTCCGCCTCTTCTTCCCCCTTTCCCCCGCTGGAGCTGCCGGAGGACAAGTTCACCATTGCCAGGACCGCCAGATCTTCGGGAGCTGCCACGGGCACTAGCCGCTCACCGTTGAAGGTGGGCATGGCGTTCACCACCCGCTCCCAGTTGTCACGAAGGAACAGGGGGACGGGGGCGCCCATCGGGCTCGCCACGTCTCCCCCAACCAAGAATGGAGGGCGGCAGTCAGATCCTCGTCGGTCAGGGCCTCGGAGCTCAGGCGCAAGGCGGCGTCTGCTCCTCCAAGCCTCCACAGTGGGAGCGAGTGCTCCTGGAGCAGAGCCACCCGGTGCTCCAAGAACTCCCTCAGGAGCGTGGCCCCGGTCCGCTTCGCCGCCCCCAAGTTGCTTGGCCTCAGGTGCGCGTTCATCCTCCTCAACACCACCTTCGTACAAGGGTCGACGAGCTCCGCACGGGACCATGCGTCAACGGACTTAGGTTGCCCCGTGGGCAATACCAGACGAGGGTGGAGGTGCCCGACATCCATCATGACCCACTTGCTCTGGTAGCCTTCGATCCTCTTCCCAGGCTTCGAGATGGCGTTGGAGCTGGAATATGCAATGAAGCTCGTGCATGCGGAGACCTGAGCGCTAGAAACCCAGAGGGAGAAAAAGTGGCGTAGCAAGGCCACCGAGGGCTTCACACCGACATGAGCCTCGCGATAGTAGGCGAAAATCGCCAAGAGAAGGACAGGGTTGGGGTGGAGATGCAGGGCCTGCAAGTTGTACTGGAAGAGAACGGCATGGAAGAACTCAGAGAAAGGAGGCACCAGACCGGCGACAATGGCGCTCACGAAGAACGGATAGAAGGTGCTCCCCTTGCCCTCAGGCTGGTCAGAGCCGACCTTGAGCACAATCGCCCCCTCGCTGCCCTGCGCCACCGTCATCAGGCGCGCGAGGGCGAGGTTCTTCTTCGACAAATTCGGGGAATCCAGGGCCGGCGAGTACCAAGCATCAGCCGGGGACTTGCGAGTCGCCATGGCGTGCCGGATGCGAAGGATTGAGACGGATCTAGAGGATTTCGGGAGCAAGAGGGAGGCAAGCAAGAAAGGGGATCTAGGGCAAGACGGACGAGAGCAGGGCAAGTAAGCCTGGCCCGGGCACCCCCTTTTGTCAGTTGTGCGGTTGCCGAGGCGTCGTGGGAAGTGCAAACGCCCACGTCCAATCAACCGCCACGCGGTGCCCAAGGCCGCAGGCTGTTAGGGCCCGCGACACTTCGCGCTTGCCCCTTCGCTTCTCTGCTAAGCCAAGCCCGCGCGCACCTTGGGCCCGGGGGCTACTATCAGCATTCTGGGAACGGGGGTCCCCAGACTTGCCTACCTGCGGCCTGCAGCGTGGCTCAGGTGGGAGCCCAGCGCGGCCCATCTTCATCAGCCCAAGCTCAAGACCCTCGCGAGGGGCCAAGCCTCGTGAGGCGGACGACGGGAAGCTTCCTCAAGAGCGGCCTCATCAGGCAGGCTCGCGAGGAGGCGGAGAGATCAATGCAAGGGTACCTCGCGAGGATCCCATGACGCAAGCCATGACAATCAAGGCCAGGCGGGCGCCAGGCGGGCGCCGGCCTGCGCAGGGTCCTTGTTTCCCCTTTGGTGCAAAGGGGGCAAGCACAGGCCAAGGTATCAGGTGAAGGTTACCATTTCGGTGCAATGAGACCAAGACCAGCCGGACGGAGGTCACCGTGGAGCCCAAGACGGCGTTATCACCGGTGCTTTTGGCAGCCGAAGACCACCTTTGGTCAGGATAACTTGTACTAGATGTTCCCCTTCAAAATGGCCAATTGTTGGCGCCCTTCCCGCTCAATTATTCATGGAGAGGCCCAGGGCCTCTATAAATAGAGCTAGCCTCCACAAAGAAAAAGGAAAGGGAGAGAGAGGAAGGGGAAAACCCAGTAGAGACTAAGTAGAACACATCGCATCAGCTCAAGAACACCCCTCGCGAGGCTGTTCTTCCCTTGTACTGTCCATCATCTGCCCCAGAGGCAATCCACCACACCACACACTGGAGTACGGTATTACACCACAACGGTGGCCCGAACCAGTATAAACCTCGTGTCTCTTGTGTTGTTCATCATTTTCATCTTAGTTCGCATGAGAGGATCGGACGTAGATCGGTAGGGGAGAGATCTCCGTGCGCACCCCAGTGTTCGAACCTGAAGGGTCTGCCAGAACCCGAAATCCGACAAAAACACTCAGTTTCAGGCTTAGGTCCAGACTTGGGTTTCTTCACTTGAGCAGCAACTGGCTTGTTGTTCTTCTTGAAGTTCCCCTTCTTCCCTTTACCCTTTTTCCTGAAACTGGTGGTCTTGTTGACCATCAACACTTGATGCTCCTTCTTGATTTCTACCTCCGCAGCCTTTAGCATTGCGAAGAGCTCGGGAATTGTCTTATCCATCCCGTGCATATTATAGTTCATCACGAAGCTCTTGTAGCTTGGTGGTAGTGATTGAAGAACTCTATCAATGACACTATCATCAGGAAGATTAACTCCTAGCTGAGTCAAGTGGTTGTGGTACCCAGACATTCTGAGTATATGTTCACTAACGGAACTATTCTCCTCCATTTTGCAGCTGTAGAACTTATTGGAGACTTCATATCTCTCAATCTGGGCATTTTCTTGAAATATTAACTTCAAATCCTGGAACATCTCATATGCTCCATGACGTGCAAATCGTCGTTGAAGTCCCGGTTCTAAGCCGTAAAGCATGGCACACAGAACTATCGAGTAGTCATCAACTTTGCTCTGCCAGGTGTTCATAACATCTGGCATTGCTCCTGCAGCGGGTTTGTCACCTAGCGGTGCTTCCAGGACGTAATTCTTCTGTGCAGCAATGAGGATAATCCTGAAGTTACGGACCCATTCCGTGTAGTTGCTACCATCATCTTTCAACTTAGCTTTCTCTAGGAACGCATTAAAATTCAATGGAACAATAGCACAAGCCATCTATCTACAACAACATAGACATGCAATATACTATCAGATACTAAGTTCATGATAAATTGAAGTTCAATTACTCATATTACTTAAGAACTCCCACTTAGAGTTATCTCTCTAATCATCTAAGTGATCACGTGATCCATATCAACTAAACCATGTCCGATCATCACGTGAGATGGAGTAGTTTTCAATGGTGAACATCACTATGTTGATCATATCTACTATATGATTCACGCTCAACCTTTCGGTCTCAGTGTTCCGAGGCCATATCTGCATATGCTAGGCTCGTCAAGTTTAACCCGAGTATTCTGCGTGTGCAAAACTGGCTTGCACCCGTTGTATGTGTACGTAGAGCTTATCACACCCGATCATCACGTGGTGTCTCGGCACGACGAACTATAGCAACGGTGCATACTTAGGGGGAACACTTATACCTTGAAATTTAGTGAGAGATCATCTTATAATGCTACCACCGAACTAAGCAAAATAAGATGCATAAAGAATAAACATCACATGCAATCAATATAAGTGATATGATATGGCCATCATCATCTTGTGCCTTTGATCTCCATCTCCAAAGCACCGTCATGATCACCATCATCACCGGCTTGACACCTTGACCTCCATCAAACCGTCGTTGTCGTCTCGCCAACTATTGCTTCTACGACTATCGCTACCGCTTAGTGATAAAGTAAAGCAATTACATGGCGATTGCATTTCATACAATAAAGCGACAACCATATGGCTCCTGCCAGTTGCCGATAACTGTGTTACAAAACATGATCATCTCATACAATAAAATTTAGCATCATGTCTTGACCATATCACATCACAACATGCCCTGCAAAAACAAGTTAGACGTCCTCTACTTTGTTGTTGCAAGTTTAACATGGCTGCTACGGGCTGAGCAAGAACCGTTCTTACCTACGCATTAAAAACCACAACACGGTATACTGATTGCTTTTTGATCTCCAGAAAGAACCATGTTCATTGAATCCGATTCAACTAAAGTTGGAGAAACTGACACCCACCAGCCACCTATGTGCGAAGCAGGTCGGTAGAACCAGTCTCGCATAAGCGTACGCGTAATGTCAGTTTGGGCCGCTTCATCCAACAATACCACCGAATCAAGATTCAACTAGTGACGGCAAGCAAAATGTATATACCCATGCCCACAACGCCTTTGTGTTCTACTCGTGCATATAACATGTGACGCCCGGGTAATTAAGCTACAGTGATCCTCTGCTAGTGTTGCCACGTCACCTCGATTATAGTTGCTAATCTCGAGTTAGTTCAAAACGGTTTCGAAATTCAATTCAAAATTATGATGGCGATAAAAGTTTTTAAAATTAAAACTAAAATGTTCGGGGGTTGTCAAATATTACAAAGTTAATTATGATGGAGTAAACACATTTTTATAAAATGTCTAAGTTGTTAAAATGAATTAAAACAGAAAAGGAAAAATAAAAACAGAAAACAAAACTACAAAAAAAAAAGAGAAGAGGCCCCCTGGCTAACTGGGCCAGGAGCCCAGCTGGCCATCCAACCAGACCGGCCCAAACCCCCCTCCATATCCCCTCTAGGGAAAACCCTAACTCCCCCGACCGCACCCCCCACTCCCCACGACTCTCCCCTCCCCCTCCCGATCTGATCTGGATCGGGGGCTCGATCGCCGCCGCCAAGACGCCGCCCGGAGTGCCCCCTCCCCCGCCTGAGGACCCCGTCGCCCTCCACCTCGCTCCCTCATCTCCCTCCCTGCCCGATCTGGATCGGGGCAGCCCCCCCCCCCGATCCCATCTCGACGCCGAACCGCCATCGCCGCGCTCGCCTCGGACGTCGTCGTCTCCACCACCGCCGCCCTCTTCGTCGCCGGACCTCCCCGACTCCTCCTCGAGCCTACTTAAGCACACCTACAGGGCTCGGTGAGCTCCGCCGTCCGTTCCCTCCCTTCTCCTCTGCTCCCATCGCTGTGCAACGCTCGTAGTCGCCGCTGGCCGCCGCCTCTGTCGACGCGCTCACCGCGCCTGTAGGTGCGCCCGGTCGTGCACGCCCTCTCCTCGACGCGCCCGGGGCGCGCCCCGCAACCGCCCGCGCGTGCGCAGCCTCACCTCACCAGCGATGCGGCCTCGCCGGCCTGCGCGCCCGCGCCTCCCACTGCTGCAGCTGCCGTGGCCTCGCCCCTCACGCCAGCCCGTCCGCACGGCCCCACTCCGGCGGCGCCTCCTTTGCCGCCCGCGAGCTCGCTCGTCGCCGGCCCCGCACTTCGTCTCCCCACGCCGGCCGGCCACCGCGGTCGCCTTGGCCACTGGCCTCGCCTCGCCACACTCCGTGCGGGTGAGCGCTCGCCCCGGCGCCCGTCGCCCTCCTGCCCGCTAACCCGTTAAGGCCCCCTGGGGCCACTGACATGGGGGCCCCAGCCCCAGAACGTTTTGTAAAAAAAAAGGAATTAAAAATAATATATATATAAATAGTAATAATAATAAAAATATAATTATATTAAATTAATTAATTAATTAATTAAATTAATTAACTTAATTAATTATGTTTAATAAACCTAATTAAATAACTAACCTAACTAATCTGTTAATTAATCTAATTAACATGGTTAATTAGTTAACACACAATGACAGTGGGACCCACATGTCAGTTTGACTAGGTCAACTGACTAGTTGACTGCTGACATCACCCTGACATAATGCTGATGTCATAATTCCATTTTCGGGTTAAATTAAATAATTAATTAAATTTTAGAAATTAATAAAATATTTAGAAAATCATATCTTTTAATCCGTAACTCGGATTAAAATATTTTCAACATGAAAGTTGCTCAGAACGACGAGACGAATCCGGATACGCATCCCGTTCGTCCGCCACACACCCCTAACCTATCGAACTCGCAACTTTCCCCCTCCGGCTCCTCTGCCCGAAAACACGAAACACCGGGAATACTTTCCCGGATGTTTTCCCCCCTTCATCGGTATCACCTACTACCGCGTTAGGGCACACCGAACACCGCGTATTGCCTTGTTATATTTTGTGATGCTTTGTTTGCTCTGTATTCATTATTTCTTCCCCCTCTTCTCTTCGGTAGACTACGAGACCGACGCTGCTGCTGACCAGTTCGACTACGGAGTTGACGACCCCTCTCTCTTGCCAGAGCAACCAGGCAAGCCCCCCCTTTGATCACCAGATATCGCCTACTCTTCTCTATACTGCTTGCATTAGAGTAGTGTAGCATGTTACTGCTTTCCGTTAATCCTATTCTGATGCATAGCCTGTCATTGCTGCTACAGTCATTGATACCTTACCCGCAATCCTAAATGCTTAGTATAGGATGCTAGTTTATCATCATTGGCCCTACATTCTTGTCAGTCTGCCTTGCTATACTATCGGGCCGTGATCACTTGGGAGGTGATCACGGGTATATACCATACATACATACATACTATATAGATGGTGACTAAAGTCGGGTCAGCTCATTGAGTACCCGCAAGTGATTCTGACGAGGGGGCTGAAAGGACAGGTGGCTCCATCCCGGTAGAGGTGGGCCTGGGTTCCCGACGGTCCCCGACGGTTACTTTGTGGCGGAGCGACAGGGCAGGTTGAGACCACCTAGGAGAGAGGTGGGCCTGGCCCTGTTCGGCGTTCGCGGATACTTAACATGCTTAACGAGATCTTGGTATTTGATCTGAGTTGGCTACGAGCTTATACGCACTAACCATCTACGCGGGAGTAGTTATGGGTATCCCGACGTCGTGGTATCAGCCGAAGCACTTCAGACGTCAGCGACGGAGCGGCGCGCGCCGAATTGGACTGGAACGCCACTAGGCTAGGTCTGCTTTCGGCCGCCCTCGCAACGTGCAGGTGTGCTATGGGCGATGGGCCCAGACCCCTGTGCGCTTAGGTTTAGACCGGCATGCTGGCCTCTCTGTTTTGCCTAGGTGGGGCTGCGACGTGTTGATCTTCCGAGGCCGGGCATGACCCAGGAAAGTGTGTCCGGCAAAATGGGATCAAGCGTGTTGGGTTATGTGGTGCACCCCTGCAGGGAAGTTAATCTATTCGAATAGCCGTGATCTTCGGTAACAGGACGACTTGGAGTTGTACCTTGACCTTATGACAACTAGAACCGGATACTTAATAAAACACACCCTTCCAAGTTCCACAGACAACCCGGTGATCGCTTTTCCGCAGGGCGACGAGGAGAGGATTGCCGGGTAGGATTATGCTATGCGATGCCACTGGAGATGCTACTTGGAGATGCTACTTAGAGATGCTACTTGGAGGACTTCAATCTACTCTCTTCTACATGCTGCAAGACGGAGGCTGCCAGAAGCGTAGTCTTCGACAGGATTAGCTATCCCCCTCTTATTCTGGCATTCTGCAGTTCAGTCCACCGATATGGCCCTTTACACATATACCCATGCATATGTAGTGTAGCTCCTTGCTTGCGAGTACTTTGGATGAGTACTCACGGTTGCTTTTCTCCCTCTTTTTCCCCCTTCCCTTCTACCTGGTTGTCGCAACCAGATGCTGGAGCCCTGGAGCCAGACGCCACCGTCGACGACGACTACTACACCGGAGGTGCCTACTACTACGTGCAGCCCGCTGACGACGACCAGGAGTAGTTTAGGAGGATCCCAGGCAGGAGGCCTGCGCCTCTTTCGATTTGTATCCCATTTTGTGCTAGCCTTCTTAAGGCAAACTTGTTTAACTTATGTCTGTACTCAGATATTGTTGCTTCCGCTGACTCGTCTATGATCAAGCACTTGTATTCGAGCCCTCGAGGCCCCTGGCTTGTATTATGATGCTTGTATGACTTATTTTAATTGTAGAGTTGTGTTGTGATATCTTCCCGTGAGCCCCTGATCTTGATCGTACACATTTGCGTGCATGATTAGTGTACGATTGAATCGGGGGCGTCACAAGTTGGTATCAGAGCCGACTGCCTGTAGGAATCCCCCTTTCCAACTCCTTGGTCGAAGTTGAGTCTAGTCATTGCAAAACTTTTACTAACTTGGCTGTGTGCCTTACGGGCCCACGTCGCCTTTGGGTGGTAGTAGGATCTTTTATTCCTCGACCTATGCTCTGGGACTCTGACATCTCTTCTATTCGGGTTAAACGATTTTACTAACTCGGACTCTAGGTTCTCGATAATACTTTCTCCCGGAGAGCCCCTTCAGTCCAGATGATTACTTTGTGCATCGAAGGATTCCGAAGATACCTTCCGATATTCTCCCGAGACCTTGTGCCTGTTGCTTTTGCAATTCCCTACCACTGCAATATCCCTAATGATAAATACTTACACCTGTCATTCTTACTTTATACCCAATCGATCTTGTTATTACAAGATACCTCGAAATTCTCTCTAATGTTCCGACAATACTTTGTGCCTACTGCCTTGCAGTTCCTTGCCACTTGAATACCCCTAAGAATAATTCTCGCACTTATCGAGTATCCGCTCATCCCCCAGTTGTTCATGTGTTTCACAATGGTCTTCGAAATACTATTTGATCCTCCAAAAATCCTTAATAGCTTATTGCTCTGCAATACTTGTCTGCTTGCATTATGGATGCTTTCCATATGTCTGGCAATATTCGTTAGTATCCTTAGGCATCGTCATTTTGATCCTATTGATTCAGCATGTGTGCGAATGCAACAATCATCTATCAACCCTTCTAAATTATCCTTCCGGCTCAGACATCATTTTTGAACATGAGCTGGTTCTCGACCAAACTATTTGTCGTCAATTGTGCCTCTAGTATATCCAACTTATCCATCCTTGATCAGAGCGGCTGCTTCTGATCCTTTGTTTTGGAAATCGAAATTCCTTTATTATCTAAGCATCGAATCATTCCGATGTTCTATAATATGATGCCCGTGCATTCTTCTTCCTCTGGTTGAGTACCGGTGCTCACCTCAGATCCCTTGTGTACCATCGGTTCCTTTGTTGGATTTTATCCGACAGTGTCCTTCATATTGAATAACCTTGAGAGCCTTTCCTTGGGTATATAATGCCTTGGTAAATTGTATCATCTGCTTTTGAACAATGCTCTACTTTCGAGCTTGTATTATTTACCCCGAAGTTTGTGGTATATGTTCGTAAGACGCCCTGATGGGTTGAACCTATGCCTTCCTTACTATGTGTGAACCCGGAAGTTTTCACGGGTCATACTCATCTGGTATTTCACCAGGTATAACTTTCAACACTAATGCCATTATCGAAACGAGAAGTGAATGTAAGGTTATGCTTTGGAGAAGTGGGAGTCGACCTCGAACCTTGTGTTCATGCCCATGGACGCGATGTATATCCTATCATGGAAGCTTCTTGTAATAATAACTATTTCCTTGATAACTAACATATGGTATCTGTGAATTGATCCCTTGCAACCGTGGTTCCGACCATGATTGTTCTTCCTTGATTCCATTTCTCGGACAAGTTAAAACAATTGTCTTCTATGGATTAATACACCCGTCCAATCTTTACTTTGATCTTGTGTCGAGTATTACCCCCCTGGTATCTCAAGATTATCATGGAACTGCATAACTTCTTATGAGTTCTTCATCAAGTGCTACCTTTCCACTGATTCCAATTTTTCACGGGCTCTGAGTTATTATACACTCAAAGACACCGATAACTGAATCGAGTTCGCATTGCGATTCAACAAGTATTTGAACCCATCACTGCTTACAAATTTATTAATCCTTCAAGTCATTCCTAGCCTGATCGGCTATATCATTATCGAGCCAATTTTAACTGTGCTACCCGGTCCTTCTTCCCAGAGCACAATTTTCGACGATGAACTAACCTTACGACGATCATCATCGTCATATCATTTCGCCTTGAACAACAAGCTTGGTTTCGAGTTTGTGTCGTACCCTTGGTTCCAATAACCTTTCACTTTATCATTACTTTGACTTGATGTCATCACCGATCGATTACATCTTCATGAACTCTCGCGACAAATGTGTCGTGAATATCATCAACATTCTGAGCACTTCCAGGATACCAGTTGAATTCATGTTGAGTAATACCATCCTTGCCCTTGATGATTTGTGTTATCAGTGACCACTTTATTGTCTTCCGTTCAACACAAAACTTGTTCGTGTTTTTTGTTATACCTTGAGTTCCTTGCTATCCAACGTTTGTTCTTCTTTAGCTTGGAATATTACCATCTTTTATGTGAAAAATGTCGTGGTAATTTCACCACCTCTTGAGAATTCTTGATGCAAGTGATACTTCTCACCATCACCATTCCTTCTTGTTCCCTGTGTTGATTCTAACCGGGATTCCAACAAGGGAATGATGCTGCTTGGATTCTGTACTTTTAGCAACCCTATTGCTTGAAGTTAATGATTGACAGTTCGTTCTTAGACTGTTGGTTATTGAATCGTCAGTCTAACAGTGATCTTGCTGCCTAAGGTCATATTTCGGGCACACTTTTCAACCAATGTTTAATTGTGTATGTTTTCCTCGAGCATACATCACTATACCATTTGATCTGACAAATGTCATCTTCTTGTTCACATTATTGTGGAAATCCATCTTTTGAAAATCTCAATGAATTGTCGCTGAGTCAATCAGCCACCCCCTCACCTCTCCTTGGTTTAATGATGAACTATTGTTTCAGGAACCCGCTCCCATAGTTCATTTCTCGAGGATCTTGCAATGTCATTTCGACGATTTGTGTTGCACCTTTTTCCTCTCGGACCCCCTGAGTCTGAGGTTTCATGGCACCAATTGGATATGAATCTCGGTCAGATATGATGGTTGGGACAACTTTCCAAGAGTTATGACGTTGATCCTTTGATGACCCGGTAACATGATGTCATGCCTAGCACCCCCCCCCCCCGGCTGGAGGACCTATCATTATAGATTCCTTTTCAGCAAGGTTATCCATTCATCCATGAGGAAATTGTAAGACTTATTCTACAAGTTATTCTTGATGGATCCTTCGTGTTTCCAAAGTCTGATCTTCACCTGAAGACCATGTCACTGCTATCTCGAAGCATGTCAATGGTACTCCGATTTTCAACAGGCACGTTTGAAGCACGATGCTATATTTTAATTATCAATTATCCTAACACCGTTGTATGAGTAATATCATGAGATTCCTCCCCCCTTACCTAAATGGTTTTCTACTTTATATCCTGTCATGGATATCTTGCTCTGCTTGTCCTTGGGAAGGATATACCCTCGAAATATGTGTTTAAACATATTTTCCTTTCCATTGTTCTGTTTAATCTGATGATCATATTTCCTTCCATTTGTTTGTTTGAACCTTTTCTATGATCTATATGATATAAGCAGTAATAATCCACTACTTGTGCAAACACCTCGAGGTACAACTCTGTCAGTAAGACCCTGTTACTATTGTTGATGACATTCCGGTAACCACCGATGGACGGGAACCTTGCCTATTGGTCCGCCTCGTTTCAACGAGCAGGAAAATGGTTCTCTTCGTCCCTCGCCCTTGGTACCAACGTTGTTGCCGACATAGCTGACATGGTACTCCCTGACATGCCTTGCTATCATGACCGTGCAAGATGTCACTGCTCCTATTACATAAAAAAAAGAACCACATGGTGGGCCCATAACCCACAGTTTCACAGGATCGAAACCTGACTGTCCTGTACACCCCCTATTCCCAAAGTTATTCCTCGTGCGTGGACTCGTATGTAATCCACGGGCCACTGTCCTAGTGATCTATTCTGGTATCAGACGCAATACTTACTCTCGCTACTCTGAACCCCTTTCTCACTCTGGTACAGGCTTCGAGCAACTATCTATCCGCTTGGAGCCTATTATGGTACCTTCGTACCTTACTCTCGAGGTATTTCATATGTTCAACTCGAGTGATAATCTTATACTAATTCATGGGTTAACCCCAGATTGTTTCCCTCAAAAGCATTATGTCGTAGTGAGTTGCCCCTTATCTTTTCGTAAGTACGATGGAGTTCCCGAAGAAATGATGACAAGTTTATCATGATGCATCGGAATAAAGGATTGAAGACATCAACGAAAGGGATTAACTTCTTCGAGAAGATCCGTTAGAATGTCGTAACCAGAACTTTCCCCTTACTCCCCTCTTAAATCTCGGGACGAGATTTCTTGTAGTGGAGGAGAATTGTGACGCCCGGGTAATTAAGCTACAGTGATCCTCTGCTAGTGTTGCCATGTCACCTCGATTATAGTTGCTAATCTCGAGTTAGTTCAAAACGGTTTCGAAATTCAATTCAAAATTATGATGGCGATAAAAGTTTTTAAAATTAAAACTAAAATGTTCGGGGGTTGTCAAATATTACAAAGTTAATTATGATGGAGTAAACACATTTTTATAAAATGTCTAAGTTGTTAAAATGAACTAAAACAGAAAAGGAAAAATAAAAACAGAAAACAAAACTACAAAAAAAAAGAGAAGAGGCCCCCTGGCTAACTGGGCCAGACGGCCCAGCTGGCCATCCAACCAGACCGGCCCAAACCCCCCTCCATATCCCCTCTAGGGAAAACCCTAACTCCCCCGACCGCACCCCCCACTCCCCACGACTCTCCCCTCCCCCTCCCGATCTGATCTGGATCGGGGGCTCGATCGCCGCCGCCAAAACGCCGCCCGGAGTGCCCCC
The DNA here is from genome assembly GCF_018294505.1 of Triticum aestivum. Taxonomy (NCBI): domain Eukaryota; kingdom Viridiplantae; phylum Streptophyta; class Magnoliopsida; order Poales; family Poaceae; genus Triticum; species Triticum aestivum. The sequence continues at coordinate 607,316,435 of NC_057800.1, forward strand.
TCCCCCGCCTGAGGACCCCGTCGCCCTCCACCTCGCTCCCTCATCTCCCTCCCTGCCCGATCTGGATCGGGGCAGCCCCCCCCCCGATCCCATCTCGACGCCGAACCGCCATCGCCGCGCTCGCCTCGGACGTCGTCGTCTCCACCACCGCCGCCCTCTTCGTCGCCGGACCTCCCCGACTCCTCCTCGAGCCTACTTAAGCACACCTACAGGGCTCGGTGAGCTCCGCCGTCCGTTTCCTCCCTTCTCCTCTGCTCCAATCGTTGTGCAACGCTCGTAGTCGCCGCTGGCCGCCGCCTCTGTCGACGCGCTCACCGCGCCTGTAGGTGCGCCCGGTCGTGCACACCCTCTCCTCGACGCGCCCGGGGCGCGCCCCGCAACCGCCCGCGCGTGCGCAGCCTCACCTCACCAGCGATGCGGCCTCGCCGGCCTGCGCGCCCGCGCCTCCCACTGCTGCAGCTGCCGTGGCCTCACCCCTCACGCCAGCCCGTCTGCACGGCCCCACTCCGGCGGCGCCTCCTTTGCCGCCCGCGAGCTCGCTCGTCGCCGGCCCCGCACTTCGTCTCCCCACGCCGGCCGGCCACCGCGGTCGCCTTGGCCACTGGCCTCGCCTCGCCACACTCCGTGCGGGTGAGCGCTCGCCCCGGCGCCCGTCGCCCTCCTGCCCGCTAACCCGTTAAGGCCCCCTGGGGCCACTGACATGGGGGCCCCAGCCCCAGAACATTTTGTTAAAAAAAAGGAATTAAAAATAATATATATATAAAAATAGTAATAATAATAAAAATATAATTAAATTAATTAATTAATTAATTAATTAAATTAATTAACTTAATTAATTATGTTTAATAAACCTAATTAAATAACTAACCTAACTAATCTGTTAATTAATCTAATTAACATGGTTAATTAGTTAACACACAATGACACTGGGACCCACATGTCAGTTTGACTAGGTCAACTGACTAGTTGACTGCTGACATCACCCTGACATAATGCTGATGTCATAATTCCATTTTCGGGTTAAATTAAATAATTAATTAAATTTTAGAAATTAATAAAATATTTAGAAAATCATATCTTTTAATCCGTAACTCGGATTAAAATATTTTCAACATGAAAGTTGCTTTCCCGGAATACTTTCCCGGATGTTTTCCCCCCTTCACCGGTATCACCTACTACCGCGTTAGGGCACACCGAACACTGCGTATTGCCTTGTTATATTTTGTGATGCTTTGTTTGCTCTGTATTCATTATTTCTTCCCCCTCTTCTCTTCGGTAGACTACGAGACCGACGCTGCTGCTGACCAGTTCGACTACGGAGTTGACGACCCCTCTCTCTTGCCAGAGCAACCAGGCAAGCCCCCCTTTGATCACCAGATATCGCCTACTCTTCTCTATACTGCTTGCATTAGAGTAGTGTAGCATGTTACTGCTTTCCGTTAATCCTATTTTGATGCATAGCCTGTCATTGCTGCTACAGTCATTGATACCTTACCCGCAATCCTAAATGCTTAGTATAGGATGCTAGTTTACCATCATTGGCCCTACATTCTTGTCAGTCTGCCTTGCTATACTATCGGGCCGTGATCACTTGGGAGGTGATCACGGGTATATACTATACATACATACATACTATATAGATGGTGACTAAAGTCGGGTCAGCTCATTGAGTACCCGCAAGTGATTCTGACGAGGGGGCTGAAAGGACAGGTGGCTCCATCCCGGTAGAGGTGGGCCTGGGTTCCTGACGGTCCCCGACGGTTACTTTGTGGCGGAGCGACAGGGCAGGTTGAGACCACCTAGGAGAGAGGTGGGCCTAGCCCTGTTCGGCGTTCGCGGATACTTAACACGCTTAACGAGATCTTGGTATTTGATCTGAGTTGGCTACGAGCTTATACACACTAACCATCTACGCGGGAGTAGTTATGGGTATCCCGACATCGTGGTATCAGCCGAAGCACTTCAGACGTCAGCGACGGAGCGGCGCGCGCCGAATTGGACTGGAACGCCACTAGGCTAGGTCTGCTTTCGGCCGCCCTCGCAACGTGCAGGTGTGCTATGGGCGATGGGCCCAGACCCCTGTGCGCTTAGGTTTAGACCGGCGTGCTGGCCTCTCTGTTTTGCCTAGGTGGGGCTGCGACGTGTTGATCTTCCGAGGCCGGGCATGACCCAGGAAAGTGTGTCCGGCCAAATGGGATCAAGCGTGTTGGGTTATGTGGTGCACCCCTGCAGGGAAGTTAATCTATTCGAATAGCCGTGATCTTCGGTAACAGGACGACTTGGAGTTGTACCTTGACCTTATGACAACTAGAACCAGATACTTAATAAAACACACCCTTCCAAGTTCCACAGACAACCCGGTGATCGCTTTTCCGCAGGGCGACGAGGAGAGGATTGCCGGGTAGGATTATGCTATGCGATGCCACTGGAGATGCTACTTGGAGATGCTACTTAGAGATGCTACTTGGAGGACTTCAATCTACTCTCTTCTACATGCTGCAAGACGGAGGCTGCCAGAAGCGTAGTCTTCGACAGGATTAGCTATCCCCCTCTTATTCTGGCATTCTGCAGTTCAGTCCACCGATATGGCCCTTTACACATATACCCATGCATATGTAGTGTAGCTCCTTGCTTGCGAGTACTTTGGATGAGTACTCACGGTTGCTTTTCTCCCTCTTTTTCCCCCTTCCCTTCTACCTGGTTGTCGCAACCAGATGCTGGAGCCCTGGAGCCAGACGCCACCGTCGACGACGACTACTACACCGGAGGTGCCTACTACTACGTGCAGCCCGCTGACGACGACCAGGAGTAGTTTAGGAGGATCCCAGGCAGGAGGCCTGCGCCTCTTTCGATCTGTATCCCATTTTGTGCTAGCCTTCTTAAGGCAAACTTGTTTAACTTATGTCTGTACTCAGATATTGTTGCTTCCGCTGACTCGTCTATGATCGAGCACTTGTATTCGAGCCCTCGAGGCCCCTGGCTTGTATTATGATGCTTGTATGACTTATTTTAATTGTAGAGTTGTGTTGTGATATCTTCCCGTGAGTCCCTGATCTTGATCGTACACATTTGCGTGCATGATTAGTGTACGATTGAATCGGGGGCGTCACATAACATCTACGCATAGACCTGGATCTGATACCACTGTTAGGGAACGCATTAATTTCAAAAAAAATCATACGCACACGCAAGATCTATCATGGTGATGCATAGTAACAAGAAGGAAGAGTGTTGTCCATGTACCCTTGTAGACAGTAAGCGGAAGCATTATGACAACGCGGTTGATGTAGTCATACGTCCTCACGATCCGACTGATCCTAGTACCGAAAGTACGACACCTCCGTGATCTGCACACGTTCGACTTGGTGATGTCCCACGAACTCTTGATCCAACTGAGTGTCGAGGGAGAGCTTCATCAGCATGACGACATGATGACGGTGATGATGAAGCTACCGGCGCAGGGCTTCGCCTAAGCACTATGATGATATGACCGAGGTGGATTATTGTGGAGGGGGGCACCGCACACGGCTAAGAGATCTATGATCAACTTGTGTTTCCTAGGGTGCCCCCTGCCCCCGTATATAATGGAGAAAGGGGGAGGCTGGTCGGCCTTTGGGGCGCGCCTGGAGCGGAGGAGTCCTCCTCCTAGTAGGAGTAGGACTCCCCTTTCCTAGTCCTACTAGGAGGGGGAAAGGAAGGAGGAGAAGGAGAAGGAAAGGGGGGCGCCGCCCCCCTTCCCTAGTCCAATTCAAACTAGAGGGAGAGGGGGCACGTGGCCAGCCCTGGCTGGCCATCTCTCTCTCCACTAAGGCCCATGTGGCCCATTAGTTTCCCGGGGGGTTCCGGCAACCCTCCGGCACCCCGGTTTTCTCCGAAATCACCCGAAACAATTCCGGTGTCCGAATATAGCCGTCCAATGTATGGACCTTTATGTCTCGACCATTTCGAGACTCCTCGTCATGTCTGTGATCATATCTTGGACTCTGAAGTACCTTCGGTACATCAATATACATAAACACATAATACCGATCATCACAGAACGTTAAGCGCGCGGACCCTACGGGTTCGAGAACTATGTAGACATGACCAAGACTCATCTCCGGTCAATAACCAATAGCGGAACCTGGATGCTCATATTGGTTCCTACATATATTCTACGAAGATCTTCATCGGTCAAACCGCACAACAACATACGTTGTTCCCTTTGTCATCGGTATGTTACTTGCCCGAGATTCGATCGTCGGTATCTCAATACCTAGTTCAATCTCATTACCGGCAAGTCCCTTTAGTCGTTCCGTAATGCATCATCCTGCAACTAACTCATTGGTCACATTGCTTGCAAGGCTTATAGTGATGTGCATTACCAAGAGGGCCCAGAGATACCTCTCTGATACTCAGAGTGACAAATCCTAATCTCGATATATGGCAACTCAACAAACACCATCGGAGACACCTGTAGAGCATCTTTATAGTCACCAAGTTACGTTGTGATGTTTGATAGCACACTAAGTGTTCCTCCAGTATTCAGGAGTTGCATGATCTCATAGTCATAGGAACATGTATAAGTTATGGAGAAAGAAATAGCAACAAACTAAACGATCATTGTGCTAAGCCAACAGATGGGTCAAGTCAATCACATAATTCTCTAATGATGTGATCCCGTTAATCAAATGACAACTCATGTCTATGGCTAGGAAACTTAACCATCTTTGATCAAGGAGCTAGTCAAGTAGAGGCATACTAGCGACACTCTGTTTGTCTATGTATTCACACATGTACTAAGTTTCCGGTTAATACAATTCTAGCATGAATAATAAACATTTGTCATGATATAAGGAAATATAAATAACAATTTTATGATTGCCTCTAGGGCATATTTCCTCCAACCTGATCATCACGTGGTGTCTCAGCACGACGAACTGTAGCAACGGTGCATACTCAGGGAGAACACTTATACCTTGAAATTTGGTGAGAGATCATCTTATAATGCTACCGCTGAACTAAGCAAAATAAGATGCATAAAGGATATGTTGGGGAACACAGTAATTTCAAAATTTTCCTATGCACACACAAGATCATGGTGATGCATACAAGGAGAGGGGAGAGTATCGTCAACGTACCCTCATAGACCGTAAGCGGAAGCGTTATGACAATGTGCTTGATGTAGTCGTACGTCTTCATGATCGACCGATCTAGTACCAAAGATACGGCACCTCCGCTATCTGCACACGTTCGGCTCGGTGACGTCCCGCGAACTCATGATCCAGTAGAGCTTCGAGGGAGAGCTTCATCAGCACGACGGCGTGATGACGGTGATGATGTTGCTACCGGAACAGGGCTTCGCCTAAGCACCGCTACGATATTACCGAGGTGGATTATGGTGGAGGGGGCACCGCACACAGCTAAAGATCAATGATCCACTTGTGTGTCTATGGGGTGCCCCCTCCCCCGTATATAAAGGAGTGGAGGAGGGGGAGGGCCGTCCTTCCTATGGCGCGCCCCTTAGCGTGTCCTACTCCCATCGGGAGTAGGATCCCCCCTTTCCATGTAGTAGGAGTAGCAGAAGGAAGGAGGAAAGGGGGCGCCAACCCTTCCTAGTCCAATTCAGACCAGAGGGGGAGGGGGCGCACGGCCAGCCCTGGCAGCCCCTCCTCTCTTTTCACTAAGGCCCATATGGCCCATTAAACTCCCCGGGGGGTTCCCGTAACCCCCCGATACTCCGGTATATGCCCGAACTTCACTCGGAACCCTTCCGATGTCCAAACATAGTCGTCCAATATATCGATCCTTGTGTCTCGGCCATTTCAAGACTCCTCGTCATGTCTGTGATCAAATCTGGGACTCCGAACTACCTTTGGTACATCAAAACACACAAACTCATAATACCGATCGTCACCGAACGTTAAGCGTGCGGACCCTACGGGTTCGAGAACTATGTAGACATGACCGAGAAATGTCTCCGGTCAATTACCAATAGCGGAACCTGGATGCTCATATTGGTTCCTACATATTCTACAAAGATCTTTATCGGTCAAACCGCATAACGATATACGTTGTTCCCTTTGTCATCGGTATGTTACTTGCCCGAGATTCGATTGTCGGTATCTCAATACCTCGTTCAATCTCGTTACCGGCAAGTCTCTTTACTCGTTTCTATAATGCTACATCCCGTAACTAACTCATTAGCTACATTGCTTGCAAGGCTTATAGTGATGTACATTACCGAGAGGGCCCAGAGATACCTCTCCGACAATCGGAGTGACAAATCCTAATCTTGATCCATGCCAAGTCAACAAACACCATTGGAGACACCTGTAGAGCACCTTTATAATCACCCAGTTACGTCGTGTCGTTTGGTAGCACACAAAGTGTTCCTCCGGTATTCGGGAGTTGCATGATCTCATAGCCATAGGGACATGTATAGTTATGGACAAAGCAATAGCAACAAACTAAACGATCATCGTGCTAAGCTAACGGATGGGTAAAGTCAATCACATCATTCTCTAATGATGTGATCCCGTTAATGAAATGAAAACTCATGTCTATGGTCAGGAAACATAACCATCATTGATTCAAAGAGCTAGTCAAGTAGAGGCAAACTAGTGTCTGTTTGTCTATGTATTCACACATGTACTAAGTTTCCGGTTAATACAATTCAAGCATGAATAATAAACATTTATCATGATATAAGGAAATATAAATAAAAACTTTATTATTGCCTCTAGGGAATATTTCCTTTAGGATAAACTACACATGCAATCAATATAAGTGATATGATATGGCCATCATCATCTTGTGCCTTTGATCTCCATCTCCAAAGCACCATCGTGATCACCATTGTCACCAGCTTGACACCTTGATCTCCATCGAAGCATCGTTGTTGTCTCGCCAACTATTGCTTCTACGACCATCGCTATCGCTCAGTGATAAAGCAAAGCAATTACATGGCGATTGCAGTTCATACAATAAAGCGACAACCATATGGCTCCTGCCAGTTGCCGATAACTCTGTTACAAAACATGATCATCACATACTATAAAATTTAGCATCATGTCTTGACCATATCACATCACAACATGCCCTGCAAAAACAAGTTAGAGTCCTCTACTTTGTTGTTGCAAGTTTTATGCAGCTGCTACGGGCTGAGCAAGAATTGTTCTTACCTACGCATCAAAAACCACAACGCGGTATTGTGATTGCTTTTTGATCTTCAGAAAGAACCCTGTTCATTGAATCCGATTCAACTATAGTTGGAGAAACTAACACCCACTAGCCACCTGTGTGTGAAGCACGTCGGTAGAACCAGTCTCGCGTAAGCGTACGCGTAATGTCGGTCTGAGCCGATTCATCCAACAATACCGTTGAATCAAGAATCAACTAGTGACGGCAAGCAATATGTATATACCCATGCCCACAACTCCTTTGTGTTCTACTCGTGCATATAACATCTACGCATAGACCTAGCTCGGATGCCACTGTTGGGGAATGCAGTAATTTCAAAAAAAAAATCCTATTGCTACCTCTTGAGCACTGCGTTGGTTTTCCCTTGAAGAGGAAAGGGTGATGCAACAAAGTAGCGTAAGTATTTCCCTCAGTTTTTTAGAACCAAGGTATCAATCCAGTAGGAGGCCACACACAAGTCCTTCGTACCTACACAAACAAATAAGAACCTCGCAACCATCGCGATAAAGGGGTTGTCAATCCCTTAATGGTGGAATCCGCAAGATGCAAGTTTAAAGAACAATCATCAAATTCCACTACTGGAATTAGCTAATTTTCCGTCTGCCAAGTCTTTGCCGTCCGCTAGCTAACGACAAAGAAGGTTTTTCCGTCCGCTTGCAGAAAACGGACGGCAATGAACTGGCTGATGGCAAAGAACGGTCTTTGCCATCTGCTAGCTGACGGCAAAGATTCTTTGCCGTTAGCTAGCAGACAACAAAGAGGGTGGTGGTCCCCACAAACGAGCTGATTAAAAAAACTTAACGGCCCCCTCTTTGCCGTCAGCTAGCGGATGGCAAAGAGGAAAAAAAGCTGACGGCAAAGGTTTGGCGGACGACACAGAACTAACCTACCTAACGGCGAGACCCACCCTGCCCTGGATCCATCTATATGTTTCTCTCGTCTCTCCTCCCCGAGCCACCATGCCGCCGCCCCCGCCGCCCCACCCCTTGCCGCCGCCCCGCCACCCCCACCATCCACCCCCGTCACCCACCAAGCGCCCCCGCCACCCGCTGCCGCCCCCACCCCGTGCCGTCGCCCCACCACCCCGCCGCCCCGGCGCCCCACCACCCCAGCGTCGCCGCCGCCCCCGCCACCTACCACCGCGGTCCAGTGGGTTATTTTTTTTTCTTTTTTTGCTGTTTAATTGTTAGTGTTAGGTTTAGTGCTAGATATATATTTGTTAGTGTTAGATTTAGTGCATGGGTTTTAGATAATTAGTCATATAATTAAAAGAAGTAGAAAAAAGATGAAAAAAGAAGAAGAAGAAGAAGAAGAAGAAGAAGAAGAAGAAGAAGAAGAAGAAGAAGAAGAAGAAGAAGAAGAAGAAGAAGAAGAAGAAGAAAAGAAGAATATGTAGAAGGGGAAGAAGAAGAGGAAGAAGAAGAAGAAGAAGAGTAGGAGGGGAGAAGAAGAAGAAGAAAGTGTAGGAGAAGAAGAGGAGGGGAGAAGAAGAAGAAAGTGTAGGAGAAGAAGAGGAGGGGAGAAGAAGAAGAAGAAGAAGAAGAAGAAGAAGAAGAAGAAGAAGAAGAAGAAGAAGAAGAAGAAGAAGAAGAAGAAGAAGAAGAAGAAGAAGAAGAAGAAGAAGAAGAAGGAGAAGAAGAAGAAGAAGAAGAAGAAGAAGAAGAAGAAGAAGAAGAAGAAGAAGAAGAAGAAAGTGTAGGTGTAGGAGAAGAAGAGGAGGGGAGAAGAAGAAAATAAGAAAATGTAGAAGGTGCTCTTTGGCCTTCCAGAGGCTGGCGGGGTCATATTTTTGTGAATTATGAGTTAGGTCGTATATTTTTTGATATTGTTATGAAAAACATCATACATATTTCTGTTTATCGGGTGGATTCCAATGTGCAGTTGTTTCATCGTTGCGAGGGTGTGGTGTTTGACGACCTCCCCGTGCATTCGACAAGCTCCGCCCCTGCGTTCGTTGGTGAGCACAAATGACATCTCCTCGTCCCCCTTCATTTGCTCTGTTCCAGTCTTCGTGCCGATGAAACTTGCTATCTATAGGTGTCAATAATCAGTATGCGTAACCATTATACGTCTCCCATTTGAAAGGGTTACATCTATAAATATGCATGCATTTGCATATTTATAACCGTGATTCTTTTGAATTGTCCAACGCTATCCATGGTGTAACATCCCCAATTTTCAATTTGGTATGTTATACATAGGTCATCCATGCATATCATATTTTTTATTGCATTTTTGCTCTGCAATCCTCGAAAATCCTAAGCAACTCAAGGACCCTCATAAAGAGTTGGGGATTTCCCAGTTTTCATATTTGATTTTTATCAAATAATGAAACGAGGATTTGGATTTTAATTATTTTCTCTCCGAAAAATATTTCATATTAAAAGAATGAGAGGAGATAATATGACTTCTCCAAAATAATTGAAATATTGGAGGCTAAATATTAAACCATTTATTTGATTTTATTTGGATTATATTTGCATTAGAAAAAAATTGCATGTTTTCAAAATTACATTTTAGGGCCAAGAAAATGTTCATCTCGTCCTAAATACTTTATTTAGACAGTGAAATTTTCTTTTGGCATTTTTAGATTTTTATTTTATTTTCTAGGATTTTATTTCTGTCGGCGAAATTATTTTTATATAAAAAAAATTCTACCGCGCCCGACTGGGCCGAAACCCAGCCAGGCCGCCGGCCCAGCCGCCGCCGCCGCCGACCCGGACTTGGAGTCCGAGCCGGCCTCCTCTCCGCCGCCGCTGCCTTGCCCCCTCCCCCAAGCAGCCGCCGCCCCGCCGCCCCAAACCACCACCACCGCAGCCGCCACCGCCCGCGCCTCGAGCCGCCGCCGCCGCAGCCGAGCGCCGCGGCCGCCGCTTGCCGCCGCCCGTGAGCCGCCGCCCCGTTGCCCCGCCGCCTCGTCGGAGCCCCTCGCCGGAGGTAACACGCCGGATCCGAGACCTCCGGTTTTTTTAAAAATCGTTCCTTTTTTTAGAAACCCTAGATCCGTTTTTTCGGTTCGCCGGTTTTTTTCTCGGTTTTTCTATTTAGCGGACGTTCGTCCATACGTTCGTCTTAGCGAACGGTTTTCGCCCATTAGTTACAGTTAACGAACGTTCGTTCATTAGTCTATTCGCCAGTTTTCTTTTCATCGGGTTTATCTGTGATTTTTCGCGATCGCGATTTCTGATCCGATCTTAGTTTCTATTTCTCTTTTCGCTCGTTAGTCGGAATCAGGCGATTCAAGCACCTAGATCTTCGCCTCGAGACCCTCTTTCTGTTTAACCTACTTGCACAAGTTTTTGCCACTGTAAAATTTGACCTTAGTTCAGATTAGTAAACGGATCTTGTTTCGTTTGCCGTTTGAGTTTCGTTGCTCCGTTTGTTTTGATTCTTTTTGCGTGCCGGAGTTCCTAAGTTGAACTTTCTAGTCAACCCCTCTTATTTGAGTTTTGCTTGTGCATCTATGCTTGTTGCTTATGTATGTTATTGTTTGTTTGTGAAAGAACACCCGGAGTGCGAAGCATGTTACTATAAGTCCCTTGGTTTTCGGATCGTCAGCAAGGCAAGGAACACTTTGATCATACTCTTTTCATACCCAGTTTTTATACATTAGTTCCAATCCTCAAACATTGCATGATTAGGACGTCATTAACTTGTGGGTTAGGAAGTAGTTGATGAGGTAGGAACCTATTTCCCTGCATTCAAACCTTGGGAGTTACTATTACGTTATGCTTATATTGCCATGCTATGCTTGTAGACGTGGATTGGGTTTGAGAGTATTCATGACAGATGTGAGATTGTTAATTAATGGTTCAACTTAAGGTGGCAACTTAAATTAACATCTGGGTTGATTGAGGCACCTGGGGAACCCAGTGTTGTCTGTTTTTTTTTCGGAAATCCTGGGGTACCCGTGTGATCTTCCTATGGACCGCCACCCAGGCCTAAAGGGAACTGAGTTAATACATGCTAGAAACTTCCGTGTGCAACCACAAGCTATTATGGGCTCTAGCATAGTTGAGTAAGTTACGTGAAGCTCTTGAAGAGGTAGATCAGCAGGTAGTGGGTTTTGTAGGTTTGGTATGGTCTACCCGAAGTAGAGAGTTAATGTTTCTGAAAGACTATGTCTCGGTCAAACGTTTCTCAAACACCATGTAGTGCGAGAAATCCAACGGAGGCAATTGAGTCTTGTGCGGAAAAGTGCACAAACCTCTGTAGAGTGTACAATCTAATCATGGTTAGCCATGTCCCCGGTTATGGACAATCTTGAGTATCTAGTACTTGGGTTATCACATGTATCTCATCACTCCTAATTAATATTGTTGGGTTGTTAATTACTTCAATTGGGATTGAGTTGGGGTTACCTTCTCAATATTTGTTCAACTACCATGATAGTTAAATTAAAATCTATTCCTTTGTTGTAGGGAAAAATTGGCTTTTCGCAAAATTATAACCATAGAGCTTTCCACCAGCCAAATATGCATGTAGTGATAGCATTATTCTGTTCTTGTCCTACTGTGTTACATTGCCAGCATATTCCATGTGCTGACCCGTTCTCGGGCTGCAACGTATTATGTTGTAGACTTTTCAGACGAGGAGTAAGGTTCGTTAGGTCATTGCCGTGCAGCTCAGCTATGTCGTTGGAGTTGATGGACTCACTTATCTTCCAAGCCTTCCGCTGTTATCACAATAGATGGCCTTAAGCCATATTATTGTAATAAGTTCTCTTTTGAGACATTCGATGTAATAAGTGTGTGATTGCTACTCTGTTATAAATCTTTCAAGTACTGTGTGTGTCAGCATTACCGATCCAGGGATGACACTGAAGCATAGAGACTTGACTATTTGAGGTCAGGTCGCTAAAAGCTGGTATTAGAGCACACGCTGAGTGTAGGACACGACCACTAAGCTAAACCATAGATCACACTTCTCTTCTCATTTCTGACTCCTCTCCATTTTCTACACTTTAGGATGGCAGATGCAAGCAACAAGTTTGCGCAACCGGATGAAGACGCACCATTTGGATGCCACCTGAAGGAAGTCACTAGGTACTTTAACATTGGGATACCAAGCTTCACCGGGACGTACAACACCACCTTACCAGAGGAGGAGCGCTGGATGATTCAAGTACAAGTTCCAGGAAGGACCTTCCCGCCAGTCCCTAAACCCATAGAGTTTTCTTTCGATGCACCAACCTGTAGTTTATGAAAGAGTATGGCAGCTCACATTACCATGGAACGCATTGGAGAAGTCTATAACAGGGAACTCAAGGACACTATCTACCAAATATGTGGGCGCTGAGACGAGCAATGGGAAGTAATCAGCACCAGGAAGGATAGATCCATTGCAGCTTTCATCCAGGAGTTAAACCAGCCCATTCAACGTCAGGAGAACCAGATGTGTGTAGACATGATGGACTTGAAGAAGGCGAAGACTAGGATCATCGAACTAGAGGAAGAACTCAAGTTTACACGCGATGGATATGAGGAGGAAATTAAGACTCTACTGGAGAAGAATGACGACCTAGTTAAGAAGATCAGAGTGTTTATGGGAGGACCAGCACCGGGAGTAGAAGACGACGATTCCACTTGCCCGAACAACTACATCATCATCGACGACACTAATTCTGATCCTAGTGAGGATGACTTTTAAGACGAAGCTGGAGCAGACATCATGGAGTCTTCCACCGATCAAAATTTCTAGATGACCACCATATATTAGTAGTATTTCTCCATGTATTTAGTAGTAGTTGAGCACTTTTGCGATAGTTCTAGACCGCTTGTATGCCCTTGCTTGATTGATTGAGTGAAATGATTGTGTTTGTCTCATGTGCATATGGGTAGTGCTTTCTCATTAGACCCCCTTTTCTATTCTGACCTCTTCCATCTAAACCCATCAGATGCCTCCGAGACGTGACCCCGGTTTTGTTTTCCCACCGGAGCTCACCCAGTTGATCCAGCAGTAGAATACTTTGATGCAATTGCTAGTTCAGAACCAGGGCAACAACAACAACAACCCGCCACCAGTGGACAACCTAGCCTGCTTTCTAAGGTTACAACCGCCGGTGTTTTCCAGTAGCATCGAGCCCATAGTTGTAGATGATTGGCTCTGCAGGATTTGAAGGGAGTTAACCACTGCGGGATGCACTGATGCTGGGAAGGTGCCTTTTGCCGCACATCAGTTGGATGGACCAGCAGCATCATGGTGGGAGAATTACACCGTCACCTATCCCATAGCCACGGTGACATGGGACCAATTTTAGCAAGCTTTCCGCACAGCTCATGTCTCAACTGGAGCTATGCAGATGAAGAAGCGGGAGTTCCGCAACTTACGCTAGGGGAACCGTACTGTGGCTCAGTGTGTGGATGAGTTTAGCAAGTTATCTCACTATGCCCCTGATGATGTGGCCATAGACACCGTGAAGCAAGAGAAGTTTATGGAAGGGCTGAATGGTGAGATGAGCATGCAGTTGATGGTAGCAACCTTCAACAACTACCATGAGTTGGTAGATAAGGCTCTTATGATTGAAGGGAAGCAGTAGCAGATTGAGAGCCATAAGAGGAAGTACAGACAAAGGAAGTATAACTCAGGAGCTCAGCAGAAACCTCGCCTAACCCCGAACTCGGGAGGACTTGTTCATAACCATGGAGGTCACAACCACACTAGAGGAGGATCGCATAATCACAATGGTGCTAAGAATGGAAATGAGAATGGAGCTAACAACAATCAAAACCGCTCCAACCCAGCCACACCCGCCAAAAGAGACCTAAGTCAAGTTACTTGCTTTAAGTGCGGGAAGACAGTGGCACTATGCCAATGATTGCCCTGAAGGAAGGAATGGAAACAGAAATGGGAGCGCTGGGAAGAAGCCTAATCCATTCAACAAAGGACAAGTGAACCATGTTAAAGTGGAGGAGGTTGAAGAGCAGCCGGACGCGGTAATAGGTAAGTTTTTGGTTAAGTCATTTACCGCTTTTGTTCTTTTCGATACTGGTGCATCGCATTCATACATATCAAGGGGATTCGTGGATAAGTTTAAACTACCAACCCAAACCCTTAGGACCCCTCTCCTAGTGAGTTCACATGGAGCAGAGTACATGGCTAGCCGATGGTGGAACCAGATACCCCTAACCATTGGTACACACGTGTTTCCGTCCGACCTAATTATCTTGGAGTCACAAGGATTGGATGTGATATTAGGTATGGACTGGATGTCAAAGTATGGAGGAAGCATTGACTGTGCTAGTAAGTCGATTTATCTCACCACCCCGGAGGGGAAAAAGGATTAAGTATGTATCTAGGCATGTGCCTAGGAGGAGCCAAGTGAATGCCCTTACGGGAGTTGTTCAGGAGGAAGTACCTGTAGTGAAGGATTTTCCGGATGTTTTTCCAGAGGAATTACCAGGCATGCCACTGGATAGAGACATTGAGTTTCTGATAGAGCTATTGCCAGGTACAGGGCCAATATCCAAGAGACCCTATCGGATGCCCGCAAATGATCTAGAGGAAATTAAGAAACAGATCAAGGAGTTATTAGAGAAATGTTACGTTCGAAGAAGCTCGTCACCTTGGGGAGCCCCAGTACTTTTGGTGGAGAAGAAGGATAAATCCCTAAGGATGGTTGTTGATTATCGGGCTTTGAACGAAGTGACGATCAAGAATAAGTACCCACTACCGATGATCAACGATCTGTTTGATCAGCTACGAGGAGCTAAAGTGTTTTCGAAGATTGATTTACGATCGGGATACCATCAGTTGAAGATTAGAGAGAAGGATATACCAAAGACAGCGTTCACCACGCGGTATGGATTATACGAGTATACGGTCATGTCGTTTGGACTGACTAACGCCCCTGCCTATTTCATGAGCATGATCAACAAGGTGTTCATGGAGTATTTGGACAAGTTTGTTGTGGTGTTTATAGATGATATTATGGTATACTCGAAGAATGAAGAGGAGCACAAGGAGCATTTGTGTTTAGTTCTCGAGAAACTCAGGGAACACCAGTCATATGCCAAGTTCAGCAAATGCGAATTTTGGTTGCAGGAAGTCGGATTCCTGGGACATGTTATATCAGGAGAAGGTATAGCAATAGACCCCAACAAGGTTCAGTCAGTCACTGAATGGTTGGCACCCACTTCAGTTAGCGAGATCCGTAGTTTTCCTTGGACTCGCAGGATACTACCGGAGATTTATTGAGAATTTTTCCAAGATTGCGAAGCCAATGACTGAACTATTAAAGAAGGATACTAAGTTTAAATGGACAGAAGATTGCGAGGCAAGTTTCCAGGAGTTGAAGAAATGTTTGACTACAGCCCCAGTGCTGACACTGCCAGATATACATAAGGATTTCCAAGTGTATTGTGATGCCTCTCGCTTAGGACTTGGATGTGTGCTTATGCGGGACAGAAGAGTTGTTTCGTATGCCTCACGACAACTAAAAACCCATGAGATGAACTATGCCACACATGATTTGGAGCTAGCAGCCGTAGTGCATGCATTGAAGACTTGGAGACATTACCTTATTGGAAACCGTTGTGATGTGTACACGGATCATAAGAGTTTGAAGTACATTTTCACACAGAAGGAGCTGAACCTTAGGCAGAGGAGATGGTTGGAGCTTATAAAGGATTATGACATGAAGCTACACTATCCTCCAGGAAAGGCCAATGTCGTAGCAGACGCTTTGAGCCGAAAGAGTTATGCTAATATCCTTGAAAGTAAGGGACTGCCGAAGGAGTTAGCAGAGGATATCATGGAACTTCGATTGGAGATTGTTCCAAGAGGTTTCATTGCAACAATGGAGGTTCAGTCTACATTGTTGGGCAAGATTCGAGAAGCTCAGAAGGATGACAAAGATATTGCCGAGATAAAAGAGAAGATGAGCAAAGGAAAGGCCAAACATTTTCGTGAGGATGAGCACGATACCTTATGGTTTGAGGACCGAGTTTATGTACCCAATAACCCAGAGATCAGGAGTTAATACTTCAGGAGGCTCATGACTCACCATACTCGATACACCCTGGAAACACCAAGATGTATTTGGATTTGAAGGAACATTTCTGGTGGACTGGTATGAAGAAGGATATTGCCGAGTATGTAGCCGTATGTGATGTTTGCCAAAGAGAAAAGGCAGAGCATCAGAAGCCAGCAGGACTGTTACAGCCTATTCCGATACCCGAATGGAAGTGGGATAAACTTGGCATCGATTTTATCACCAGATTGCCCAGAACCAAAGCAGGATATGATTCTATATGGGTAGTAGTGGATCGCTTGACCAAAGTGGCTCACTTTATCCCAGTGAAAACTACGTATACAAGCGCGAAGTTGGCCAAGATATATATGTCCAGGATCATATGTCCGCATGGAGTTCCGAGGACCATCGTATCATATCGAGGAACACAGTTTACTTCAAAGTTTTGGCATCAGTTACACCAAACTTTGGGAACAAGGTTGGAGTTCAGTACAGCGTTTCACCCGCAGACAGATGGACAAACTGAGAGAGTCAATCAGATTTTGGAGGACATGTTGAGAGCCTGTGCGCTAGATTATGGATCTAGCTGGCATGACAATTTGCCTTACGCAGAGTTTTCATACAACAATAGCTACCAAGCCAGTTTGAAGATGGCACCGTTTGAAGCTCTGTATGGACGCAGATGCAAAACGCCGTTGATGTGGGATGAGGTAGGAGACCGATAGTTGTTTGGACCAGATTTGATCAAGGAGTCCGAAGAGAAGGTTAAATTGATTCATGATAGACTGAAGATTGCTCAGTCCAGGCGGAATAGTTACGCACACTCGAAACACAAGGAGGTAAGCTATGAAATTGGAGATAGAGCATATCTGCGAGTATCACCCTTGCGAGGAGTGAAACGTTTTGGAGTTAAGGGAAAGTTAGCCCCGGGATTTGTAGGACCGTATTGTGTTTTGGAACGGATGGGAGAAGTTGCCTACAAGTTGGAATTACCCGAGGGATTGTCAGGAGTTCACGATGTGTTCCATGTTTCACAATTGAAGAAGTATCATGCTGAGATGGCCGATATAACGTTGAGAGATACAGTACCCTTGGAGGCGATTCAGTTGGACAGTGATTTGACTTA
The DNA here is from genome assembly GCF_018294505.1 of Triticum aestivum. Classification (NCBI taxonomy): domain Eukaryota; kingdom Viridiplantae; phylum Streptophyta; class Magnoliopsida; order Poales; family Poaceae; genus Triticum; species Triticum aestivum. The sequence continues at coordinate 607,333,714 of NC_057800.1, forward strand.
TGAGGAGAAGCCCATTAAGATTCTTGAGTTTGCCAGCCGATTCACCCGCAACAAGGTTATCAAGTTATGCAAAGTTCAGTGGAGCCACCATACCGAGGATGAAGCCACCTAGGAACGAGAGGATAATCTACTCAAAGACCACCGGCACCTATTTTCTAGCCAACCCGAATCTCGAGGGCGAGATTCATCTTAAGGGGGGTAGGTTTGTAACATCCCAAATTTTCAATTTGGTATGTTATACATAGGTCATCCATGCATATCATATTTTTTATTGCATTTTTGCTCTGCAATCCTCGAAAATCCTAAGCAACTCAAGGACCCTCGGAAAGAGTTGGGGATTTCCCGGTTTTCATATTTGATTTTTATCAAATAATGAAACGAGGATTTGGATTTTAATTATTTTCTCTCCAAAAAATATTTCATATTAAAAGATATGAGAGGAGATAATATGAATTCTCCAAAATAATTGAAATATTGGAGGAAAAATATTAAAATCATTTATTTGATTTTATTTGGATTTTATTTGCATTAGAAAAAAATTGCATGTTTTCAGAATTACATTTTAGGGCCAAGAAAATGTTCATCTCGTCCTAAATACTTTATTTAGACGGTGAAAATTTGTTTTGGCATTTTTAGATTTTTATTTTATTTTCTAGGATTTTATTTCTATCGGCGAAATTATTTTTTTTCTAAAAAAATCTCCCGCGCCCGACTGGACCGAAACCCAGCCAGGTCGCCGGCCCAGCCGCCGCCGCCACCGCCTCACCGCGCGCGCCACCGCCGCTGCCAGCCGGACTTGGACTCCAACCGGACTCCTCTCCGCCGCCGCTGCCTTGCCCCTTCCCCCAAGCAGCCGCCGCCCCGCCGCCCCAAACCACCACCACTGCAGCCGCCGCCGCAGCAGCAGTCGAGCGCCACCGCTTGCCACCGCCCGTGAGCAGCCGCCCCGTTGCCCTGCTGCCTCGCCGGAGCCCCTCGCCGGAGGTAATGTGCCGGATCCGAGACCGCCGGTTTTTAAAAAAACCGTTCGGTTTTTTTAGAAACCCTAGATCCGTTTTTTTCGGTTCGCCGGTTTTTTTCTCGGTTTTTCTATTTAGTGGACGTTCATCCGTACGTTCGTCTTAGCGAACAGTTTTCGACCGTTAGTTACAGTTAACGAACGATCATTCGTTAGTCTATTCGTTAGTTTTCTTTTCATCGGGTTTATCTGCGATTTTTCTCGATCGCGATTTCTGATCCGATCTTAGTTTCTGTTTATCTTTTCGCTCGTTAGTCGGAATCAGGCGATTCAAGCGCCTAGATGTTCGTCTTGAGACCCTCTTTCTGTTTAACCAACTTGCACAAGTTTTTGCTACTGTAAAATTTGACCTTAGTTCAGATTAGTAAACGGATCTTGTTTCGTTCGCCGTTTGAATTTCGTTGCTCCGTTTGTTTTGATTCTTTTTGCGTACAGGACTTCTTAAGTTGAACTTTCTAGTCAAACCCTCTTATTTGAGTTTTTCTTGTGCATCTTTTCTTTTTGCTTATGTATGTTATTGTTTGTTTGCGACAGAACACCCGGAGTGCGAAGCGTGTTACTACGAGTCCCTAGGTTTTGCGGATCGTCAGCAAGGCAAGTAACACTTTGATCATACTCTTTTCATACCCAGTTTTTATGCATTAGTTCCAATCCTCAAACATTGCATGATTAGGACGTCATTAACTTGTGGGTTGGGAAGTAGTTGATGAGGTAGGAACCTATTGCCCTGTATTCAAACCTTGGGAGTTACTATTACGTTATGCTTATATTGCCATGCTATGCTCGTAGACGTGGATTGGGTTTGAGAGTATTCATGACAGATGTGAGATTGTTAATTAATGGTTCAACTTAAGGTGGCAACTTAAATTAACATCTGGGTTGATTGAGGCACCTGGGGAACCCAGTGTTGTCTGTTTTTTCCGGAAATCCCAGGGTACCCGTGTGATCTTCCTATGGACCGCCACCCAGGCCTAAAGGGAACTGAGTTAATACATGCTAGAAACTTCCGTGTGCAGCCACAAGCTATTATGGGCTCTAGCATAGTTGAGTAAGTTACGTGAAGCTCTTGAAGAGGTAGATCAGCAGGTAGTGGGTTTTGTAGGTTTGGTATGGTCTACCCGAAGTAGAGAGTTAATGTTTCTGAAAGACTGTGTCTCGGTCATCCGTTTCTCAAACACCATGTAGTGCAAGAAATCCAACGGAGGCGATCGAGTCTTGTGGGGAAAAGTGCGCAAACCTCTGCAGAGTGTACAATCTAATCATGGTTAGCCGTGTCCTCGGTTATGGACAATCTTGAGTATCTAGTACTTGGGTTATCACATGTATCTCATCACTCTTAATTAATATTGTTGGGTTGTTAATTACTTTAATTGGGATTGAGTTGGGGTTACCTTCTCAATATTTGTTCAACTACCATGATAGTTAAATTAAAATCTATTCCTTTGTTGTAGGGAAAAATTGGCTTTTCGCAAAAACTATAACCATAGAGCTTTCCACCAGCCAAATATGCATGTAGTGATAGCATTATTCTGTTCTTGCTCTACTATGTTACATTGCCAGCATATTCCATGTGCTGACCCGTTCTCGGGCTGCAACGTATTATGTTGCAGACTTTTCAGACGAGGAGTAAGGTTCGTTAGGTCATTGCCGTGCAGCTCAGCTATGTCGTTGGAGTTGATGGACTCACTTATCTTCCAAGCCTTCCGCTGTTATCACAATAGATGGCCTTAAGCCATATTATTGTAATAAGTTCTCTTTTGAGACATTCGATGTAATAAGTGTGTGATTGCTACTCTGTTATAAATCCTTCAAGTACTGTGTGTGTCAGCATTACCGATCCAGGGATGACACTGAAGCACAGAGACTTGACTATTTGAGGTCAGGTCGCTACACATGGACAGCCCGAGTATGTGTAGATTGTGTTTGTTTTCCCATATGCTTTTCTCTGGATCCGACGCATAAATTTCGTCAGTGTCTCCCCTGTTGTTCTCCGGGTACACATCCTCTCTGTTTATTGCAGAGACGTGTATCAGGAGAATAGTGAGGAGGTGCTGCCAAAATTTTGCGTCGGATCCAGAGCATAGCATGGGAAAAGGAACCCAATCTACACATACTCTGGTGGGATTAGGACCTATCATTACCTATTAGAGTGTAGGTTGCATGGACGTAATAAAGTTGACAAACTAGATCAACTCATGAATATATACATGGTGAAATAAATATATATATATATATATATATATATATTTGTTGTGTGTCCAGTAGCTCTGAAAGTCAAGATGAGTGATCGTGCATGGATGTACACCGGTCACACTGGTCAGAACAAATGGAGCACTGAATGGTTCACAAAAACCAAGGCATTTGTGCAAGCCGCATTTGCAAATGGCCAGAGGAAAACCTGGTGCCCATATTCCCGGTGCGACAACTGGGAAAAGAGGACAGAGGCTGAAATGGGCAAACACCTGCAGAAGAGTGGTTTTACGCCCAATTATACGGTGTGGACATTTCATGGTGAGTCTGCCCAACCTGACCGAGCTGAGGTGGTTCGTCCTCGCACCGACGAGCATGGTACCGGGATGGAAAACATGGTGCAAGACTTGGATGATGCTCGCGATTCGGACGAGGAGATGGAGGAATCTGCAAAGGCCTTCAATGAAATGTTGGAGTCTTCAAAACGTCAGCTCCACGAGCACACTGAGCTTTGTCAATTGGATGCCATCTCACAAGTAATGGCTCTGAAGGCTCAGTTCAACTTGGGCAGAGAATGCTATGATGCAATTATGACAGTATTTGGACGCTTTCTACCCAAAGGCCATGTAATGCCTGCAAACATGTACCAGTCGGACAAAATCCTCCGTGCACTGAAGATGCCCTATGAGAAGATACATGCATGTGAGAAACGATGTGCCTTATTTAGGCTTGAATATGCGGACTTGAACTATTGTCCCATTTGCAAGTCTTCCAGGTATGTTGTGGTAGACAACGGTATTGGTGAGAAGACGCAGACCAAAATCCCCGTTAGTGTTCTTTGGTATATGCCAATCATACCAAGACTTCAACGTCTTTTCATGGTTAAAGAGACGGCCAGACAGATGACATGGCACAAAACGGGCAAAAGAACCAAACTAGATGCAGATGGGAATCTGATGATGGTACACACATCGGATGGTGTTGCGTGGAAGCAGTTTGATAAATTACATGATGACAAAGCGGCAGATCCGGGGCATCCTCGAGTTGGCATCAGCACGGATGGGTTCAGTGTGTTTGGTCTGACGGCAACCCAATACAGTTGTTGGCCCGTATTTGTCTTTCCACTCAATCTCCCCCCCGAACAGATTATGCAAAGAAAGAACATTTTCCTGACATTGATAATTCCAGGGCCCAACTATCCGGGGAAAAATATGAATGTGTACATGCAGCCGCTTAAGGACGAATTGCAAGAAGCCTGGGATAATGGGTTCAAGACATACGACGCCTATAGCAAACGGAACTTCATAATGCGTGTCTGGTACATGTGCTCGACGCATGACTTGCCGGCGTATGCGCTATTCGTTGGTTGGTGTGTGCATGGAAGGTTCACATGCCCCACATGCAAGGGATCTCTTGAGTTCCGTTGGCTTCAGGCCGGTCGCAAGTTTTCTTTCTTCGACATGCATAGACAGTTCCAGGATCCTCGCCATAAGTTAAGGAAAGACAAGAAGAACTTCATCAGAGGTAGAGTTGTCAAAAACTCTACACCACCTGTGTTGACAGGCCAACAGACCCTGGATCAGTTAAACGCTCTCGAGCCAGATCTAGAGCGTCCAGGGTACTTCAAGGGGTATAATTCTAAACACGCCTGGACTCACAAGACATGCTTATGGGATCTGCCTTACTTCAAAGACCTCCTTTGCCCACACAACATCGACGTGATGCACACTGAGAAGAATATCGCCAAGGCACTTTTTGGTACATTGTTTAGCATAGATGGGAAGTCAAAGGATAATACTAAGGCTAGAGTCGATCTGGAGGCGCTATGTGACAGGCCGTTACAAAACATGAAAGAACCAAAAGGAAAGCAGAACTGGACGAAGCCAAAGGCGTGGTTCAATCTTGGAAGCCCAGCTATGAGGGAAATTATCTTGTGGGTGCAACAACAGTTGATGTTCCCCGATGGGTATGCATCAAATCTAAAGAGGGGAGCGAATCTTGATAAATTGAAGATATTTGGTCTCAAGAGTCATGATTGGCATATATGGATTGAGCGGGTAATGCCGGTGACGTTGCGTGGCTTCATCCCTGAGGATGAATGGCTAGTACTGGCAGAACTCAGCTATTTCTTCCGTGTCCTTTGTGTGAAAGAACTATCGCCTGGCGTGCTAGAAGAAATGGAAGAGTTGGCGCCGGAGTTGATCTGCAAGTTAGAGAAGATCTTTCCACCGGGCTTCTTTAGTCCAATGCAGCATTTGATTTTGCATCTCCCGACCGAGGCAAGATTGGGGGCCCGTGCAAAATCGTTGGTGCTACCCAACTGAGAGGATGCAGAAGACACTTCGACAAAAATGCAAAAATAAACGTAGAATTGAAGCATTGATGGCTGAGGCATTCATCACTGAGGAGGCGGCAAACTTCGTGACAGCACACTACGAAGCCAAAAATCGTCATTTGCATAATCCGAAGCCTCGGTACAATGTTGACGAACCTCAAAAGGGTGGATCCAACCTCAGCCTATTCAAAGGGAATCTCGCACCAGCCAGTGGTTCAAAACCAGTATCTTTGGATAACGAAGAATGGCGGACCATTATGTTGTATATCTTCAACAACCTGACAGAAGTGCGGCCGTACATCGAGTAAGTTCTCGGTACATTGTTTCGCAACTTCTATTTCCTTTGAACTGCTCTTATTCCTGGATATTTTATACAGTCAATACGTCGCCATATTCTCGTATGAGCGGTAATCCAAAAGGATTCCGTCGAAGAGTATGAGCTTCTAGCAAATCAAGGAGGAGGCTATCCCGGTTTCATCTCTTGGTTCAAACAAACGATAATTTCTATTAGACCATTTCATTTCATTCGCTAATTTCTGCCTAATGCAACAATCCTTTCGTATTAAACTTGTAGGCTAATTCAGAGTCTATGGATGCCAAATTGACACAGGTCGCTAATGGTTTTGACTATAAGGTCCGTTCATTTGACAAATACGACATCAACAGGTATCGCTTTCGTACCTATGGCAAAGAGCTATCTATGGCCGACTGAAAGTCTACAAATTGTTGTGTATCTGCTATCGGCGAAGGAGGTACCGAGTATTATGGGAGAGTTGAAGCAATTTATGAACTTCTATTCTATGGTGACAACCCACCGAATGTCGTACTCTTCAAATGTTATTGGTTTCTGCCGAAGGAGACTAGAAGGACTCATGAACATATAGGGCTAGTTGAAATCAAACAAAGCACCCATTTAGATGTTCCTGATGTCTATATTATGGCTCAATAGGCGACTCAAGTATTCTATCTACCGTGGCCTGCCAAACTAATCCAAATTTGAAAGGTTGGGATGTCGTTTATGAAGTGCCGCCACGTGCTAGACTATCTCCCTGAAAGGAAGAGGATTATGAACCTCACATTAACCCAGACACATATGAAGGAGAATTCTTCCAAGAGACACGTCTTTCCAAAAAACGTTTCAAGAACCGCTATACTTCACCCCAAAACATTGAAGTAGACAGCGACAGTGAATCCGGCATCACCCCAGAGGAGGAACAAGAAGAGGTTACTGCTGCGGATGACCTGTCAATGCTTGACCGATTACGTCAAGGTGGTCTTCCACATTTTGATGCTGCTGAACCCTATGAGCACGTCATTGATGATAGTGATGATGATGATGATTATGCATTTATTGATGATAGTGATCGAGATTATTAGTAGCCCGCTCCTACACCTCCATGATCACGGTAAGTTTCTCTAGTGTTTTGCTTAACAAATGCATAAAGACCTAGACTTAGCTTTATTTCCTCCAAAATGACTTAATAAGCTTACTGACCTCCAAAACCATCCAAAATGACATGTACTTAGCTTACTTATGTCAAAAATGGCATAATTAGCTTTGTTAGCTCATAAACGATCCATTTTACCCAAGTTAGCTCTAAAATGACCCATTTTACCTAGGTTAGCTCCAAAATGAGCCATCTTACCTAGGCTAGCTCTAGAATGATGCATCTTACCTAGGTTAGCTCATAAACGATCCATTTCAACTAAGTTAGCTCATAAATGATCCATTTTACCTTAGTTAGCTCATAATCGATCCATTTCACCTTAGTTAGCTCATAAACGATCCATTTCACCTTAGTTAGCTCATAAACGAACCATTTCACCTTAGTTAGCTCATAAATGATCCATTTCACCTAAGTTAGCTCTAAAATGATCCGCTTCACCTTAGTTAGCTCATAAACAGTCCATTTCACCTAGGTTAGCTCTAAAATTGTCCACTTCACCTTAGTTAGCTCATAAACGATCCAGTTCACCTTAGTTAGCTCATAAACGATCCATTTCACCTAAGTTAGCTCATAAAGGATCCATTTCACCTAAGTTAGCTCATAAACGATCCATTTCACCTAGGTTAGCTCTAAAATGATCCATTTCACCTTCGTTAGCTCATAAACGATCCATTTCACCTTAGTTAGCTCATAAACGATCCATTTCACCTTAGTTAGCTCATAAATGATCCATTTCACCTAAGTTAGCTCTAAAATGATCCACTTCACCTTAGTTAGCTCATAAACGATCCATTTCACCTAGGTTAGCTCTAAAATGATCCAATTTACCTTAGTTAGCTATAAACGATCCATTTCACCTTAGTTAGCTCATAAACGATCCATTTCACCTAACTTAGCTCATAAATGATCCATTTCACCTAAGTTAGCTCATAAACGATCCATTTCACCTAGGTTAGCTCTAAAATGATCCATTTCACCTTAGTTAGCTCATAAACGATCCATTTCACCTTAGTTAGCTCATAAACGATCCATTTCACCTAAGTTAGCTCATAAATGATCCATTTCACCTAACTTAGCTCATAAATGGCATATATTTCATCTTCTAGTCACCTTTTTTCTAACTTTCTTATTTGTCATTTTGCAGATCTCATTCACTTCATGGAAGCTAGCTTGCTATGATGGAGTGCTTGTTTTTTCTTTCATTCTCTTCTAGTATTCTTAGCTTGCTATGATGGAACAATGTGTATGTGCAACTTGCAATGTATGAATGGATGGAACTATATATGTATGTACGATGAAACTTATGTGCTGGATATGTCATATGCTTGTTGTGAAATAACCCTATGAAATATATCTATATATGTCATATATATTTGCTGTGAAAATTGTTGGATTTAAAAAGCAGAAAAAAGAGCCAATGCAGGCTCTTTGCCGTCAGCCACCGACGGCAATGGACTCTTTGCCGTCCGCGACATACGGCAAACAAGCCACGTGGCAGCCAACTGTACTTCCTGGGAGCTGACCCATTTGGTCAGTTTGCCTACAGTAACGGACGGCAAAACCTTTGGCTACAGCGGCGGACGGCAAAGACTTGCTGGGCAGTGACGTCCAACTGACGTAATCAGGCGGACGACAAAGGCCTGATGCTATTTGCCGTCACCCGCGGACGGAAACACTGCCGTTAGCCACCCAACGGACTAACGGCGAATTTATTGCCGTCGAGTTTCTTTGTCATCCGCCCCGGATGGCAAAGGCCCCTTTGCCATCCGCTTCGGAAAGCAGACGACAAAGAAGCTCTTTACCGATCCTTTCTTTGTCGATGCATTTTGCCGTCCGCGGAAGACGGCAAAGGCCTTTGCTGTCCGTCGTCCGTGCCTTTGCCATCCGCCAAGGCGGATGGCAAATTAGCTGATTCCTGTAGTGTTCACGGAAACCTAGCAAATCACACAATGTTTTAGGAATTGTGGAAACACTAGCACCCAAATCACACAAAGCATAGCATTCATGATCTTTAATTTTAATTTTAATAGTAGGTTCCCACTCATCATAAAGTTTTCTTGGGATAAAAACTTCCAATTCAAGCTTTTCTTCATAAGATTGCATTAAAGCGTCAATGATATGTTTAGTAAAAGCTTTATTTTTACTATAAGCATGTGGATAATTTAGCACGGATTGTAACAAGGAAATACAATCTATCAAAGAGCAATTATCATAATTAAATTCCTTGAAATCCAAGATAGTGGGTTCATTGCTATGTAAAGTTTTGACCTCTCCAATCCCACTTTTATCATTTTTTGCATCAAGATCTAAAAACTCCGAATCATTGGGACACCTTCTAACTAAATTTGACTCATATGCAGTCCCATCATTATCAAGATTCATATTGCAAAACAAAGATTTAATAGGGGACACATCAGTCACTTTTAGATCTTCATCTTTATTACCATCAAATTCTTCCGGTTTGGTGGCCATCTTATTAACTATGGTGGCCTGCTTATCCGAAATTTGGGCTATTAAGTTTTCAAGATGAGCGAACTAAGATTTCACACCATATAATTCTTTAGACATATCATCGAGCTCTTTATTCATGTACCCCATAAAACTTTTTTGTTCTTTAAGCTTGTTTATGAGGAAATTATTATACTCAAACTGCAAGGACATAAAACTTCTAACGTTGTTTCCAATTTCTTCCAACCTTCTTAGGTGAGGATCAAAACCTTTTGGTAAAGCCATCGTGGCAAACAAACCAACACACAAGCAAACAAGAGGCAAAAAAAGAGAGGCGAATGAAAAAGAGGACGAATAAAACGGCAAGGGTGAAGTGGGGGAGAGGAAAACGAGAGGCAAATGGCAAATAATGTAATGCGAGGGATAAGAGTTTGTGATGGGTACTTGGTAGGTCTTAACTTGTGCGTAGACTCCCCGGCAACGGCGCCAAAAATCCTTCTTGCTACCTCTTGAGCACTGCGTTGGTTTTCCCTTGAAGAGGAAAGGGTGATGCAGCAAAGTAGCGTAAGTATTTCCCTCGGTTTTTGAGAACCAAGGTACCAATCCAGTAGGAGGCCACACGCAAGTCCCTCGTACCTACACAAACAAAAAAGAACCTCGCAACCAATGCGATAAAGGGGTTGTCAATCCCTTCACGGTCACTTACAAGAGTGAGATCTGATAGAGATAATAATAATAAGATAAATATTTTTGGTATTTTTATGATAAAGATTGAAAGTAAAGATTGCAAAATAAAATAGATTGGAAACTTATATGATAAAAGATAGACCCGGGGGCCATAGGTTTCACTAGTGGCTTCTCTTAAGATAGCATATGTATTACAGTGGGTGAACAAATTACTATCGAGCAATTGATAGAAAAGCGAATAATTGTGAGAATATCTAGGCATGATCATGTATAGGCATCACATCCGTGACAAGTAGACCGACTCCTGCCTGCATCTACTACTATTACTCCACACATCGACCGCTATCCAGCATGCATCTAGAGTATTAAGTTCATAAGAACAGAGTAACGCATTAGGTAAGATGACATGATGTAGATGGATAAACTCGAGCAATATGATGTAAACCCCATCTTTTTATCCTCGATGGCAACAATACAATACGTGTCGTTTCCCTTTCTGTCACTGGGATCGAGCACCACCAGATTGAACCCAAAGCTAAGCACTTCTCCCATTGCAAGAAAGATCAATCTAGTAGGCTAAACCAAACTGATAATTCGAAGAGACTTGCAAAGATAACCAATCATGCATAAAAGATTTCAGAGAAGAATTAAATATTTTTCATAGATAGACTTGATCATAAACCCACAATTCATCGGATCTCGACAAGCACACCGCAAAAAGAGTTACATCGAATAGATCTCCAAGAAGATTGAGGAGAACTTTGTATTGAGATCCAAAGAGAGAGAAGAAGCCATCTAGACAATAACTATGGACCCGAAGGTCTGAAGTAAACTACTCACACATCATCGGAGGTGCCATGGAGTTGATGTAGAGGCCCTCCGTGATCGATGCCCCCTCCGGCGGAGCTCCGGAAAAGGCCCCAAGATGGGATCTCTTGGGTACAAAAGGTCGCGGTGGTGGAAATAGGGTTTCGTGGTGCTCCTGGTTGTTTTTAGGGTATATGAGTATATATAGGAGGAAGAAGTAGGTCGGTTGAGCCACAAGGGGCCCACGAGGGGGAGGGCGCGCCCAAGGGGGTAGGCGCCCCGCTGCCTCGTGGACTCCTCGTTCATTTCTTGACGTCCACTCCAAGTCCTCTAGATCACGTTTGTTCCAAAAATCACGTTCCCGAAGGTTTCATTCCATTTGATATTCCTTTTCTGTGAAACACTGAAATAGGCAAAAAAAACAGCAATTTGCACTAGGCCTTGGATTAATAGCTTAGTCCCAAAAATAATATTGAAGTGTAAAATAAATCCCATTAACATCCAAAACAGATAATATAATAGCATGGAACAATAAAAATTATAGATACGTTGGAGACGTATCACCTATGCACACGCAAGATCCATCTAGGTGATGCATAGCAACGATAGGGGAGAGTGTTGTCCACGTACCCTCGTAGACCGTAAGCGGAAGCGTTATGACAACGCGGTTGATGTAGTCATACGTCTTCATGATCCGGTCGATCCTAGTACCAAAGATAAAGCACCTCCGCGACCTGCACATGTTCTACTCGGTGACGTCCCACGAACTCTAATCTAGCTGAGTGTCAAGGGAGAGCAACGTCAGCACGACGACGTGATGACGGTGATGATGAAGTTACCGATGCATGGCTTTGCCTAAGCATTACAACGATATGACCGAGGTGGAAATCTATGGAGGGGGGCACCGCACACTGCTAAACAATCAACTTGTGTGTCTATGGGGTGCCCCCTCCCCCGTATATAAAGGAGTGGAGGAGGGGGAGGGCCGGCCGTCTATGGCGCGCCTCCAGGGGGGAGTCCTACTCCTGGTGGGAGTAGGATTCCCCCTTCCCTTGTTGGAGTAGGAGAGAAATGAAGGGGAGAGAGAGGGAAGCACTACAAAAAAATACACTTCTGTGATGATATGTGTTTGTCACAGTAGGTCGCTTTTTTGTCATGCATGTACATCCATGACGATTTTATGACAGAATCAAGATAGTCATACATGTGTAGTCGTAGAAGTGTTCCATGACATTACCAAAATTATCATCATGGAAGTGTCCATTTCCATGACGATAAATCGCGCGTCACAGAAGTGCTTTCGTCAAGGGTGACCGACGCATGGTATCCACCGTAACGGAACGTCATGAAGCTATCGGGTCCGGTTTTGGATCCGATAACCCGCTAACAGCCCCGACCAATGGGGATTTTCCACGTGTAAAATCATCATTGGCTGGAGGAAACACGTGTTGGCTCACTATTGGGACATATGTCATCCACTCATTGGACCGAAGGCGCCTATGATACATCGACACGTGGCACGGCCGAACAGAGGCCCATTCCTGTGAAAAGGCCGGCCCGTTTGACTTGGTAAAAAGGTGGCGGGCCGGCCCACGGAAAGCTTGTTAACGGCATGTTCGCATATAGCCCATTTACAACCCGCTAACCCAGGGGCCGTTACGACCTATCCGAATTAGGCCCAGTAGTGTCATCTGGGCTGTCCAATATGATTCCAGCCCATTTTAAGTTCCAGCCCATGTATGGCCCATGACGTCTTTCGGCCCATATGAGTCCGTTTGTAACTCTTGGCCCATTAACGTCCCATGGTGAAATTGGCCCGTAATGAATAGTGTATCACTTTATACCCATTAACGACCCATTAATCCATTGGGTCGTTTGCAGCCCATGTTATCTTTCAGCCTTCTCAGGGCCCATTTATTCTTGGGCTCATTTCCAGCATTCGGTTACTTACGGCCCGTTACTGCAATTTTCTGCTTCTGGGCCAAATTCAGCCCATGGTTACAGTCGGCCCGTTTGTGCCTGTTAATACGTTGGGCCGTTTTCATAGCGTCATCAAATATGGCCTATTAACAATGGCCCGTTATGGTCGGCCCAGGAACGGACGACTCCAACTCTAGCTCGTTTACGACCATAATGCGGTCTATTTTTGGCCCATGTTTGGCCAATCGATCATACGGCCCGTGTAAGGCCCATTGATGATACAACCCGTAGAAGGCCCACTGTTTCTATGGCCCGTAGAAGGCCCATTGTTTCTACGGACCATAGAAGGCCCATTGTTTCTACGGCCCATAGGAGGCCCAGTGTCACTACAGTAAATATGTAGCCCATGGCGTGTTAAAGGCGGGAAACTACTATAGGTTTAGACCTGCTAATGGCCCAAGATGATTATAGGCCCATGTTTTGGCCCATATGAGTAACGGGCCGGCCTGAAGACCAACAACACTGAGATCCACTGAACCTTCCGGCCTAAATTACAGCATACCGACCAAAGAATAAACCTAGACTATACAATAAAGAAATTACGACATATTACATCCACTGGGAATCAAAGTTCGCTATCGATGATAATAAAGTGCAACATGACCGGGGATTACATACACTGGGCATCACGGGTCGCCACCAGTGCATATAAACGCGCTGACAAAAGAAGATACAAAACTGAGAGCACTTCAGAAGGCAATAGACCTAGCAAGGTCGGGCCCTGCAAGCAGCCGAACAAGCTTATGAGACCTCAGTTGTGTCAATGATAGATGCTTCTTCCCTAGCTGTATGGCACCATAGTGCGCAAGGCAGTCCCCTGGCATCTTCATTATATCTTTGACTTCAAGTCGGAGCTGAGCTAAAGCAAGCCTTTCCGCTTTAAGTTGAGACTGAAGAAGTCGAACTGATTGAGGCAGCGACTACACCGAGGTTGTCTCATACCTGCTGGTGAGTAGCTTCAACTCACTATCTTCATCAAGACAGGACCTTGGGGTCATCTCACTATCCTCAAGATGGTTTGTCTCACTATCTTTCCTAAAGTTCTGCCTGGCATAAGAGATACGACTCTGAAAGAGAAACAAGGAGACACGTAACAGGTTTCACAATTATATAAGCAAATAAATGGATCTGTTCTGCATAAGGAACATGTTTTTCCAACTACAATTTAAAACCGGTAGTTGTTGCAAACATCCAATCAGATGTAAACAACAGTGGAGGAAATGATGCATATCCAAATCTATACTAGAACAAAGTTTGAAGGCTTGAGAAGGATGAACTTACATTACATGTTAACACGGGCTGGACAAAGCCCTTCTCCATGTTGATGGAAGGATAATTAAATAAATTCACCAAAGAAAATTCTTTATAAGCGTTGACATTATTCTACATTTTGCAAAGAGTAAATATAGATCTAATATTATTGGAAGAAATGGAGGATAATGAAGCTCAGGTGCAGACTGATGATACATAATCAAATAGCAATTAATTAAGTACAGTGTTACAAGGCAAAAGGCACTGACAAGAGGAATGCAGACATCAACATGTGCAGTGGAATTGGCTTTATTCAACATTTTGGTAAGAGTAAATATAGATATGATAATTTGGAGAAAGTGGAGGGCAGGTGCTACCTCTTGAGCACTGCGTTGGTTTTCCCTTGAAGAGGAAAGGGTGATGCAACAAAGTAGCGTAAGTATTTCCCTCAGTTTTTGAGAACCAAGTTATCAATCCAGTAGGAGGCCACACGCAAGTCCCTCGTACCTACACAAACAAATAAGAACCTCACAACCAACGCGATAAAGGGGTTGTCAATCCCTTCACGGTCACTTACGAGAGTGATATCTGATAGAGATGATAAAATAATATTTTTGGTATTTTTATGATAAAGATTAAAAGTAAAGATTGCAAAATAAAAGGTAATAGAAATAGCTTGTTGACGGAAGATTAATATGATGGATAATAGACCCGAGGCCATAGGTTTCACTAGTGGCTTCTCTCAAGATAGCATAAGTATTACGGTGGGTGAACAAATTACTGTCGAGCAATTGATAGAAAAGCGAATAATTATGAGAATATCTAGGCATGATCATGTATATAGGCATAACGTCCGTGACAAGTAGACCGACTCCTGCCTGCATCTACTACTATTACTCCACACATCAACCGCTATCCAGCATGCATCTAGAGTATTAAGTTCAAAAGAACAGAGTAACGCATTACGTAAGATGACATGATGTAGAGGGATAAACTCAAGCAATATGATATAAACCCCATCTTTTTATCCTCGATGGCAACAATACAATACGTGTCGTTTCCCTTTCTGTCACTGGGATCGAGCACCGCAAGATTGAACCCAAAGCTAAGCACTTCTCCCATTGCAAGAAAGATCAATCTAGTAGGCCAAACCAAACCGATAATTCGAAGAGACTTGCAAAGGTAACCAATCATGCAAAAAAGATTTTAGAGAAGAATCAAATATTGTTCATAGATAGACTTGATCATAAACCCACAATTCATCGGATCTCGACAAACACACCGCAAAAAGAGTTACATCGAATAGATCTCCAAGAAGATCGAGGAGAACTTTGTATTCAGATTCAAAGAGAGAGAGAGAGAAGCCGTCTAGCTAATAACTATGGACCCAAAGGTGTGAAGTAAACTACTCACACATCATCGGAGGGGCCATGGAGTTGATGTAGAGGCCCTCCATGATCGATGCCCCCTCCGGCGGAGCTCCGGAAAAGGCCCCAAGATGGGATCTCTTGGGTACAGAAGGTTGCGGCGATGGAAATAGGGTTTCATGGTGCTCCCCGATGTTTTCAGGGTATATGAGTATATATAGGAGGAAGAAGTAGGTCGGTTGAGCCACGAGGGCCCACGAGGGGGGAGGGCGCACCCAGGGGGTAGGCATGCCCCCTGCCTCGTGGACTCCTCATTTGTTTCTTGACGTACACCCCAAGTCTTCTGGATCACGTTTGTTCCAAAAATCACGTTCCCAAAGGTTTCATTCCATTTGGATTCCATTTGATATTCCTTTTCTGCGAAACACTGAAATAGGCAAAAAACAACAATTTGCACTAGGCCTTGGGTTAATAGGTTAGTCCCAAAAATAATATAAAAGTGTAAAATAAAGCCCATTAACATCCAAAACAGATAATATAATAGCATGGAACAATCAAAAATTATAGATATGTTGGAGACGTAGCAAGCATCCCCAAGCTTAATTCTTGCTCGTCCTCGAGTAGGTAAATGATAAAAACAGAAATTTTGATGTGGAATTCTACCTAGCATAATTCTCAATGTAATTATCTTCATTGTGGCATGAATATTCAGATCCGAAAAATTCAAGACAAAAGTCTAATATTGACATAATAATAATAATACTTCAAGCATACTAACTGAGCAATTATGTCTTCTCAAAATATCATGGCAAAAGAAAGGTCATCCCTACAAAATCATATAGATTGGTCATGCTCCATTTTCGTCACACAAGAATGCTCTCATCATGCACAACCCCGATGACAAGCCAAGCTATTGTTTCACCGTTTAGTAATCTCAAACTTTTTTCAACTTTCACGCAATACATGAGCGCGAGCCATTGATATAGCACTATGGGTGGAATAGAATATGATGATGGGGGTTATGTGGAGAAGACAAAAAAGGAGAAAGTCTCATATCGATGCGGCTAATCATTGGGCTAGGGAGATGCCCATCAATTGATGCCAATGCAAGAAGTAGGGATTGCCATGCAACGGATGCACTGGAGCTATAAATGTATGAAAGCTCAACAAAAGAAACTAAGTGGGTGAGCATCCAACTTCCTTGCTCATGAAGACCTAGGGCATTTGAGGAAGCCCATTGTTGGAATATACAAGCCAAGTTCTATAATGAAAAATTCCCACTAGTATATGAAAGTGACAAAACAAGACACTCTATATTAAAGGTCATGGTGCTACTTTGAAGCACAAGTGTGGAAAAAAGGATAGTAGCATTGCCCCTTTTTATTTCTATTTTTTGGGCCTTCCTTTTATTATTTGGCCTTTCTTTTTTTGGGACAATGCTCTAATAATGATGATCATCACACTTTATTTACTTACAACTCAAGAATTACAACTCGATACTAGAACAAAGTATGACTCTATATGAATACCTCCGGTGGTGTACCGGGAAGGATAATGAATCAAGAATGACATGTATGAAAAATTATGAACGGTGGCTTTGCCACAAATACGATGTCAACTACATGATCATGCAAGACAATATGACAATGATAATGTGTGTCATGATAAATGGAACGGTGGAAAGTTGCATGGCAATATATCTCGGAATGGCTATGGAAATGTCATAATAGGTAGGTATGGTGGCTGTTTTGAGGAAGATATAAGGAGGTTTATGTGTGATAGAGCGTATCATATCATGGGGTTTGTATGCACGGGTGAAGTTTGCACCAACTCTCAAGTTGAGAAAGGGCAATGCACGGTACCGAAGAGGCTAGCAATGAATGAAGGGTGAGAGTGCGTATAATCCATGGACTCAACATTAGTCATAAAGAACTCAGATACTTATTGGTCATCAAAAATCAAGCATTATGTGCATGCTCCTAGGGGGATAGATTGGTAGGAAAGGACCATCGCTCATCCCCGACCGCCACTCATAAGGAAGACAATCAAATAACACCTCATGTTTCAAAATTGTTACACAATGGTCACCATACATGCATGCTACGGGACTTGCAAACTTCAACGCAAGTATTTCTCAAATTCACAACTACTCAACTAGCACACTCTAATATTACCACCTTTATATCTCAAAACAATTATCAAGTATCAAACTTCTCCTAGTACTCAATGCACTTTTTATGAAAGTTTTTATTATACTAATCTTGGATGCCTATCGTATTAGGACTAAATTCATAACCAAAGCAAATTACCATGATCTTCTAAGGGACTCTCAAAATAATATAAGTGAATCATGAGAGATCAATAATTTCTATAAAATAAAACCAGCACCATGCTCTTAAAAGATATAAGTGAAGCACTAGAGCAAAATTATCTAGCTCAAAAGGTGTAAGTGAAGCACGTAGAGTATCCTAATAAATTCCGTTTCAAGTGTGTCTCTCCCAAAAGGTGTGTACAGCAAGGATGATTGTGGTAAACTAAAAAGCAAAGACTCAAATCATACAAGACGCTCCAAGCAAAACACATATCATGTGGTGAATAAAAATATAGCTCCAAGTAAAGTTACCGATGGACGAAGACGAAAGAGGGGATGCCTTCCGGGGCATCCCCGAGCTTAGGCTTTTGGTTGTCCTTGGATTTTACCTTGGGGTGCCTTGGGCATCCCCAATCTTAGGCTCTTGCCTCTCCTTGTTCCATAATCCATCAAATCTTTACCCAAAACTTGAAAACTTCACAACACAAAACTTAAAGAAAATCTCGCGAGCTCCGTTAGTAAAAGAAAACAAACCACCACTTCAAGGTACTGATGTCTACTACACAACCTTCTTCTTGTAGACATTGTTGGGCCTCCAAGTGCAGAGGTTTGTAGGACAGTAGCAAATTTCCCTCAAGTGGATGACCTAAGGTTTATCAATCCGTGGGAGGCGTAGGATGAAGATGGTCTCTCTCAAGCAAGCCTGCAACCAAATAACAAAGAGTCTCTTGTGTCCCCAACACACCCAATACAATGGTAAATTGTATAGGTGCACTAGTTCGGCGAACAGATGGTGATACAAGTGGTATATGGATGGTAGATAAAGATTTTTGTAATCTGAAAATATAAAAACAGCAAGGTAACTAATGATAAAGGTGAGCACAAACGGTATTGCAATGTGTTGAAACAAGGCCTAGGGTTAATACTTTCACTAGTGCAAGTTCTCTCAACAATAATAACATAATTGGATCTTATAACTATCCCTCAACATGCAAAAAAGAGTCACTCCAAAGTCACTAATAGCGGAGAACAAACGAAGAGATTATGGTAGGGTACAAAACCACCTCAAAGTTATCCTTTCTGATCGATCTATTCAAGAGTCCGTAGTAAAATAACACAAAGCTATTCTTTCCGTTCAATCTATCATAGAGTTCGTACTAGAATAACACCTGAAGACACAAATCAACCAAAACCCTAGTGTCACCTAGATACTCCAATGTCACCTCAAGTATCTGTGGGTATGATTATACAATATGCACCACACAATCTCAGATTCATCTATTCAACCAACACAAAGAACTTCAAAGAGTGCCCCAAAGTTTCTACCGGAGAGTCAAGAAAAAAATGTGTGCCTACCCCTATGCATAAGTTCACGAGGTCACGGAACTCGCAACTTGATCACCAAAACATACATCAAGTGTATCACATGATATCCCATTGTCACCATAGATAAGCGCATGCAAGACATACATCAAGTGTTCTCAAATCCTTAAAGACTCAATCCGATAAGATAACTTCAAAGGGAAAACTCAATCCATTACAAGAGAGTAGAGGGGGAGAAACATCATAAGATCCAAATATAATAGCAAAGCTCGCGATACATCAAGATCGTGCCACCTCAAGAACATGAGAGAGAGAGAGATCAAGCACATAGCTACTGGTACATACCCTTAGCCCCGAGGGAGAACTACTCCCTCCTCGTCATGGAGAGCGCCGGGATGATGAAGATGGCCACCGGAGAGGGATTCCCCCCTCTGGAAGGGTGCCGGAACGGGTCTAGATTGGTTTTCGGTGGCTACGGAGGCTTCTGGTGGCGGAACTCCTGACCTATTCTGGTCTCTGATGTTTTAGGGTATATGGATATATATATATATATATGCGAAAGAAGTCGGTCAGGGGATCCACGAGGGGCCCACGAGGGTAGGGGCGCCCAGGGGTGCAGACGAGCCTGTAACACCCCGGATGTAACTTTCCCAATTTGTACTCCAACTCTTGCCGTTTCCGGCGTTAAGTTATATTTATTTCTCGGGTTCGGGTTTTTGTCTCCGTGTGTTGTTGTCTTTGTCATGCATCTCATATCATGTCATCATGCGCATTACATTTGCATACGTGTTCATCTCATGCATTCGAGCTTTTTCCCCGTTGTCCGTTTTGCATTCCGGCGCTTCGTTCTCCTCCGGTGGTCATTTCTAGCTTTCTTTCGTGTGTGGGGATTAAACATTTCCGGATTGGACCGAGACTTGTCATGCGGCCTTGGTTTACTACTGGTAGACCGACTGTCAAGATTCGTATCATTTGGACTTCGTTTGATACTCCAACAGTTAACCGAGGGACCGAAAAGGCCTCGTGAGTGTTGCAGCCCAACACCCCTCCAATTTGGCCCAAAACCCACCAAACTCTGCTCCATGTCCTAGAGCGTTCGATCGCGATCGCGTGGCCGAAAACCGCACCTCATTTGGACTCTCCTAGCTCCACTTATGCCTATAAATAGACCCCTCCATTTTCTTCTTCTTCTTCCCCCCCGAAACCCTAGATCCGCCACCTCGCGCGCGCCGGACACAAGTCCCACCGACGGACTTTGTCCGCCCCGACGTCTGCCGACACGTGGCGCCCCCTCATTCGCCCCGCGCCTCCGGCCCACATCGCCGCCGCCACCAGCCCGCGGGGCCCGGGACGGCCCCCCCCGGCCCACGCGCGCCCCCGCGCCTCCCTCCACACCGCGCTGCCGCCTACTCCACCTCTGGTGGCCGGCGCCGCCGCGGGCCACCACCGCGCCGCCACGGCCGCCTCTCCGCCGCCCGGCCCGTCCGCTCCACGCCGACACCGCCGCCGCCACCGGCCGCCTCGCCGTCGTCCGGCCCCGCCGCCGGGAGCACGCCGGCGCCGCCCCGGTCTCCCCCCCCCTCGGAGAGCTCGAGCTCCGGCCACCACCACCATCTCCGGCGCCGGCCATCATCGTTTTTCGCGCCGATGAACAGTGCATGAACAGTGCCAGATCCATATCTAAAACCCGACGGTTGACTTTTCCCTCCAAACCCTAATTTTTTATGCCTACTTTGACCGGCCGTCTCTCCGCATTCGTAGATCCGTTTTGGACATATAGTGTATCAAAATGTTCGCCTCGACGAGTACAAAATTTCATTCCATTGCATCATTTTCATTTGAGTGCATCTTGATGCCCGAAATGCTGTTAGAAGGAGGCTCCGTGAGTTAATTGTCAAATCTGCTAGTTCATCTTAGACTTTTGTCATTCTTGCCATGATTATTGTGTGCATGATATGCCTGTGAGTCCTTCATATGTTTTGTTAAGGATTTTGTCTTCTTTCTAGAGGTGCAACCCATGCATTTTTAGGATGTGTGTGGTGACTTGTGCAAGCTTGCAAAGTGAGGCACCCGGTAAATCTGTTTTCAGGGACTTAGTAGTTTTCACTAAGTCTGGGATTATTTAGTTCATGATGCCATATGTTCAGCTTGTTTCCTAGTGATCTGTGCCTCTTTTGAGGATGATCAGTAAAGGAGTTCTGTTAATAATGTTATGGTATATCCATCCATGTCTTTGTTTGCAATTATGGAGCACCCTAGCTTGAGTCAATCGAGCTCTACTTTTGCTTCGTGGTGAATCTGGGCAGATCGTCAACTCGTTTGCGATTTTGCCGGCGTTGTTGTAGTTTATCCGTGCATGCTATGTCATTGTTCTTGCCATGTCTAGCTTGTATTTTGTGCCTTCTTAATGTATGTATGCTTTTCTTGCCATGACTTTCACCGTGGTGAGTGCATCGAGCTTGTTTACATGCCTTCGTGAGTTATATTTCAGCATGTCTCAGTTTTCACTAAGTCTGAAAACTGATTGTGTTTTAGCTATGTTCGTGTGCTCGTTTATATATTTTGTGATCCCTTTTGGCCTCAGGTCACTTAGGGACTTTTGTTAAGCTTGTTGAGTAGCTCCATGCCATGTTCTACTTGTCTTAATCAGGTCATGTATCATGTTGTTTTGCTGCTCCGAAGAGGGCTTCGTGATCTGAAATTTTAGACAAGTGTTGATTTCACTAAGTCTGAGATCTGTTTTGCATTTGCGTTTTTGACATGCTTGTTTGAACCTCATAATGGATGAATTGGCCGTGGCTCAGTGCTAGTCTTTTGTTAAGCATCTTGTGTGCATCCCTGCCATGTATTTTGTTGTCATGTTTGGTGGCTGTAGCATGTTCATTTCATTGCATTTAGATGCCTACTTGCTGTAAATCGTAGACCGGTGTCATTCTTAAAACGCTTTCCATTTCCAAACCGTAACTCCGTTTCCAATGATCTTTATATCGTTTTCAAGCGATTTCATCTCATCCTTCCAGTGGCACCCTTGGAATTCCAAGTTGAGGCAAGGTTCATGCATTTCCTGTCATATCTTGCATTTTGCATCCCGCATCGCATCCCGCATAGCATATCATCATTGCATCATATCGCTTGATCCTTGCACATGGTTGATTGTGTCCTTGTTGCTTGTTTGTCTTGTTTGGGTAGAGCCGGGAGATGAGTTCGCTACCGAGGAGCCCGTTGAGTTTGCTTGTGAGGATCCAGTCAACTCTGACAACTTTGCAGGCAAGATGATCATACCCTCGAAATCACTACTATCTTTGCTATGCTAGTTTGCTCGCTTTTTGCTATGCCAATGCTATGATGCCTACCATTTGCTTGTCAGCCTCCCAATTGCCATGTCAAACCTCTAACCCACCTTGTCCTAGCAAACCGTTGATTGGCTATGTTACCGCTTTGCTCAGCCCCTCTTATAGCGTTGCTAGTTGCAGGTGAAGATTGGAGCCGTTCCTTGTTGGAGCATTTATTAACTTGTTGGGATATCATTATATTGCTATGTTATCTTAATGCATCTATATACTTGGTAAAGGGTGGAAGGCTCGGCCTCTCGCCTAGTGTTTTGTTCCACTCTTGCCGCCCTAGTTTCCGTCATATCGGTGTTATGTTCCGGATTTTGCGTTCCTCACGCAGTTGGGTTATAATGGGAACCCCTTGATATTTCGCCTTGATTAAAGCTTGTCCAGCAATGCCCAACCTTGGTTTTACCATTTGCCACCTAGCCTTTTCTTTCCCTTGGGTTCTGCAAACTCAAGGGTCATCTTATTTTAACCCCCCTGGGCCAGTGCTCCTCTGACTGTTGGTGCACCTGTCAGCTATCGATGGCCACCAGGGGCAACTCTGGGCTGGCCTACCCGTACCTAGGACAATCTAAGTGTGCCCTGAGAAAGAGATATGTGCAGCTCCTATCGGGATTTGTCGGCACATTCGGGCGGTGTTGCATGTCTTGTTTTAACCTGTCGAAGTGTCTTGAGTTACCGAGATACCGAGTCTGATCAGAACGTCTTGGGAGGACGTCTATTCCTTCGTTGACCGTGAGAGCTTGTCATGGGCTAAGTTGGGACTCCCCTGCAGGGATTGAATTTACGAAATCCGTGCCCGCGGTTATGTGCAGATGGGAATTTGTTAATGTCCAGTTGTAGATAACTTGAACCTTAATTAATTAAAATGAATCAACTGAGTGTGTTACCGTGATGGCCTCTTCTCGGCGGGGTCCGGGAAGTGGACACGGTGTTGGAGTAATGTTTGCGCAGGTTGCCCTCTAGCTTCTCGCTCATGCTTTGCCCCCTCTTCTTGCTCTCTTTTGCGAATAAGTTAGCCACCATACTTGCTAGTCGCTTGCTGCAGCTCCACTCATATTTTACCTTGCCATACCTATAAGCTTAAATAGTCTTGGTCGCGAGGGTGCGAGATTGCTGAGTCCTTGTGGCTCACAGATACTATAACTCCAGATGCAGGTCCAGGTGATTCCGCCCCAGGTGATGAGTATGAGCTCAAGTGGGAGTTCGACGAGGACTCTCAGCATTACTACGTGTCTTTTCCTGATGATCAGTAGTGGTGCCCAGTTGGGGGGATTGGGACCGTGTCGCATGTTGGGTTGTCTTCTATTTTGGCACCGTAGTCGGGCCATGAGTGTTTTGGATGATGTAATGTTATTTATGTTCTTGATTGACGTGGCGAGTGTAAGCCAACTATGTTCTCCCCTTTATTATTCATATTACATGGGATGTTGTGAAGATTGCCTAACTTGCGACAGATGCCTTCAATGCGATTATGTCTCTAAGTCGTGCCTCGACACATGGGAGCTATAGTCGCATCGAGGGTGTTTCAGAGCCTCCCTGCCTCGTGGCCACCTCAAAGCTTCGTTGACTTCAACTCCAAGTCTCGTGGATCATGTTCGTTCCAAAAATCATGCTCTCGAAGGTTTCATTCCGTTTGGACTCCGATTGATATTCCTTTTCTGTGACACACTAAAACAAGGAAAAAACAGAAACTGGCACTGGGCTCTGGGTTAATAGGTTAGTCCCAAAAATAATATAAAAGTGCATAATAAAGCCCATAAACATCCAAAACAAATAATATAATAGTATGGAACAATCAAAAATTATAGATACGTTGGAGACGTATCAGCATCCCCAAGCTTAATTCCTGCTCGTTCTCGAGTAGGTAAATGATAAAAACAGAATTTTTGATGTGGAATGCTACCTAACATAATCATCAATGTAATCTTTTTTATTGTGGCATGAATGTTCAGATCCATAGGTTTCAAGACATAAGTTTAATATTGACATCAAATAATAATACTTCAAGCATAGTAACTAAGCAATCATGTCTTCTCAAAATAACATGGCCAAAGAAAGTTTGTCCCTACAAAATCATATAGTTTGTTCATGCTCCATTTTCGTCACACAAGAATGCTCTCATCATGCACAACCCCGATGACAATCCAAGCAATTGTTTCATACTTTAGTAATCTCAAACTTTTTTCAACTTTCACGCAATACATGAGCGTGAGCCATGGACATAGCACTATGGGTGGAATAGAATATAATGATGGAGGTTGTGTGGAGAAGACAAAAAGGGAGAAAGTCTCACATTGATGCGGCTAATCAACGGGCTAGTGAGATGCCCATCAATTGATGTCAATGCAAGGAGTAGGGATTGCCATGCAACGGATGCACTAGAGCTATAAATGTATGAAAGCTCAACAAAAGAAACTAAGTGGGTGTGCATCCAACTTGCTTGCTCATGAAGACGTAGGGCACTTGAGGAGGCCCATTGTTGGAATATACAAGACAAGTTCTATAATGAAAAATTCCCACTAGTATATGAAAGTGACAAAACAAGAGACTCTCTATCATAAATATCATGGTGCTACTTTGAAGCACAAGTGTGGAAAAATGATAGTAGCATTGCCCTTTTTTCTTTTTTTCTTTCCTTCTTTTTTTTATTTTTTTGGGCCTTCCCTTTTTTTTATTTGGCCTTTTTTTGGGGACAATGCTCTAATAATGATGATCATCACACTTCTATTTATTTACAACTCAATGATTACAACTCGATACTAGAACAAGATATGACTCTATATGAATGCCTCGGGCGGTGTACCGGGATGGGTAATGAATCAAGAGTGACATGTATGCTAAATTATGCATGGTGGCTATGCCACAAATACGATGTCAACTACATGATCATGCAAGGCAATATGACAATGATGAAGTGTGTCATAATAAACGGAACGGTGGAAAGTTGCATGGCAATATATCTCGGAATGGCTATGGAAATGCCATAATAGGTAGATATGGTGGCTATTTTGAGGAAGATATAAGGAGGCTTATGTGTGATAGAGTGTATCGTATCACGGGGTTTGGATGCACCGGCGAAGTTTGCAACAACTCTCCAGGTGAGAAAGGGCAATGCACGGTACCGAAGAGGCTAGCAATGATGGAAGGATAAGAGTGCGTATAATCCATGGACTCAACATTAGTCATAAAGAACTCACATACTTATTGCAAAAATCTACAAGTCATCAAAAACCAAGCACTACGTGTATGCTCCTAGGGGGATAGATTGGTAGGAAAAGACCATCGCTCGTCCCCGACCGGCACTCATAAGGAAGACAATCAAATAACACCTCATGTTTCAAATTTGTTACACAACGGTCACCATACATGCATGCTACGGGACTTGCAAACTTTAACACAAGTATTTCTCAAATTCACAATTACTCAACTAGCACAACTCTAATATCACTATCTTCATATCTCAAAACAATTATCAAGCATCAAACTTCTCTTAGTATTCAATGCACTTATATGAAAGTTTTTATTATACCCATCTTGGATTCCCATCATATTAGGACTAAATTCATAACCAAAGAAAATTTCCATGATGTTTAGGACTCTCAAAATAATATAAGTGACGCATGAGAGTTCATCTATTTCTATAAAATAAAACCACCACCGTGCTCTAAAAAGATATAAGTGAAGCACTAGAGCAACAACAAACTACTCCGAAAGATATAAGTGAAGATCAATGAGTAGTCGAATAATTATGCAGCTATATGAAGACTCTCTAACATTTAAGAATTTCAGATCTTGGTATTTTATTGAAACAGCAAGCAAAACAAAGTAAAATGAAATGACACACCAAGCAAAACACATATCATGTGGTGAATAAAAATATAGCTCCAAGTAAAGTTACCGATGAACGAAGATGAAAGAGGGGATGTCATCCGGGGCATCCCCAAGCTTAGGCTCTTGGTTGTCCTTGAATGTTACCTTGGGGTGCCTTGGGCATCCCCAAGCTTAGGCTCTTGCCACTCCTTATTCCATAGTCCATCGAATCTTTACCCAAAACTTGAAAACTTCACAACACAAAACTTAACAGAAAACTTGTAAGCTCCGTTAGTATTAGAAAATAAATCACCACTTAGGTAATGTTGTGAACTCATTCTTTATTTATATTGGTGTAATATCTACTGTATTACAACTTATCTATGGTTCATACCTTCCGATACTACTCATAGATTCATCAAAATAAGAAAACAACACATAGAAAACAGAATCTATCAAAAACAGAACAGTCTGTAGTAATCTGTATCAAACGTATACTTCTGGAACTCATAAAATTCTGAGAAATTCGGAAGTCCTAGGAAATTTGTTTATGAACCTACTGCAAGTGGAATTGGTATTTTATCGCTCTCTGGTAGAAAATGAAAATTATTCTCGTGAGCGCATACTTTCTATTTTTTACAGCAAGATCAAATAACAATTACCCAAGAAGACCCTAAAGGCTTTACTTGGCACAAACACTAATTAAAACATAAAAAACACAATCATAAAATAGGATAGATGACTTAATTATTACTAAACAGGAACAAAAAGCAAGTAAAAAATAAAATTGGGTTGCCCCCCAACAAGCGCTATCGTTTAACGCCCCTAGCTAGGCATGATGATTTCAATAATGCCCACATAAAAGATAAGAATTGAAACATAAAGAGAGCATCAAGAAGAATATTACTAGCACATTTAAGTCTAACCCACTTCCTATGCATAGGGATTTTGTGAGCAAACAACTTGTGGGAACAAGAATCAACTTGCATAGGAAGGTAAAACAAGCATAACTTCAAAATTTTAAGCACATAGAGAGGAAACTTGATATTATTGCAATTCCTACAAGAATATATTTCTCCATCATAATAATTTTCAGTAGCATCATGAATGAATTCAACAATATAACCATCACATAGAGCATTCTTTTCATGATCTACAAGCATAGAAAATTTACTACTCTCCACATAAGCAAAATTATTCTCATTCGGAATAGTGGAGTATCATAAGAGACTTGAATACTATAAATTGTTTCCACATTGAAAGAATAATGTTCAGAAAAAGGGTAATCATAATCATGAAAAGTTTTATAAATATAATCATCACTACTTTTATAGCATATGTATCATCACAATAATTATCATAAATAGCAACTTTGTTCTCATCATAATCGATTGAAACCTCTTCCAAGATAGTGGGATCATCACTAAATAAAGTCATGACCTCTCCAAATCCACTTTCATAATTATCATAATAAGATTCAACATCCTTCAAAACAGTGGGATCATTACTTCCTAAAGTTTACGCTCTTCCAAACCCACTTTCATCAATATAATCATCATAAGTAGGAGGCATGCTATCATCATTATAAATTTGCATATCAAAACTTGGGAGACTGAAAATATCATCTTCATTAAACGTAGCATCCCCAAGCTTGGGACAAAAATTAATTGCAGCAAATACATTCTCAAAAACATCAAACATAGCATCCCCAAGCTTGGGCCTTTTCATATCATAAGCATAATCACTCTCATCATTAATATTATGGATAGCACCAATAGTATAGCAATTATCATCATCACAATGAGAAATAGGAGAAACATCATTTGGGAGAGATACCTTTCTACCTTTACTTCTCCGTCTTTTCTTTTTCTTATTCACATCATGTGTGGGTTCAATCCTCTTTTTGAAGCTCCTTATTAATGAGATTGGTTGAATAGAACGCTCCTCCTCGTTACCTGATTCATCATAAGAAATAATAGGAGAATATTGGGAAGTCTCTTTCTTTCGTTAGTATTCTCTTCATCTTCTATTTGTTTTCTTTTCTTTATGTAATTGGCAATATAAGGATTTTCAATGCAATTCACCGCACAATACATATAAATTTCCTCTAGATCAAAATTAAGAACTCTATCAAGGGCAAATTATGGAATAACCTTAGATATACATTTCATTTCTTCATAACCCAAGAGCAAACTAAGTTCATTATGATGTGCAAGGGAAATCAAGTCATCACAATTTTTGTACACGATACGATCATGAAACAATTTGCATTGGGTACTGAAATGATCACGTTCATTGCAAAGTTCACAAGTACGGCTAAGAAAGTTTAAATTTTCAGCACAAACATCTAGCCTTTCTTGCAACCATTTAGTTTCCAAATACTTATGCCTCTTGCAGAATCTATCTTCCCTGTTTGGTATGTACTTGCAAACTCTATGCACTCCACAAAAATTGATATGCTTATAAGAGATATTTTCATCATGACTAGTGCAATCATCATTAGTACTATGGATATTCAAAGAGTTCATACTAATAACATTGCAATCATGCTCATCATTCAAAGATTTAGTGCCAAACATTTTATAGACTTCTTCTTCTAGCACTTGAGCACAATTTTCCTTTCCATCATTCTCACGAAAGATATTAAAAAGATGAAGCTTATGAGGCAAACTCAATTCCATTTTTTGTAGTTTTCTTTTATAAACTAAAGTAGTGATAAAACAAGAAACAAAAAGATTCAATTGCAAGATCTAAAGATATACCTTCAAGCGCTAACCTCCCCGGCAACGGCGCCAGAAAAGAGCTTGATGTCTACTACACAACCTTGTTCTTGTACACGTTGTCGGGCCTCCAAGTGCAGAGGTTTGTAGGACAGTAGCAAATTTCCATCAAGTGGATGACCTAAGGTTTATCAATCCATGGGAGGCATAGGCTGAAGATGGTCTCTCTCAAGCAACCCTGCAACCAAATAACAAAGAGTCTCTTGTGTCCCCAACACACCCAATACAGTGGTAAATTGTATAGGTGCACTAGTTCGGCGAAGATATGGTGATACAAGTGCAATATGGATAGTAGAAAATGGTTTTTGTAATCTGAAAATATAAAAACAGCAAGGTAGCTAATGATAAAAGTGAGCACAAACAGTATCCCAATGTGTTGAAACAAGGCCTAGGGTTCATACTTTCACTAGTGCAAGTTCTCTCAACAATAATAACATAATTGGATCATATAACTATCCCTCAACATGCAACAAAGAGTCACTCCAAAGTCACTAATAGCGGAGAACAAACGAAGAGATTATGGTAGGGTACGAAACCACCTCAAAGTTATCCTTTCTTATCGATCTATTCAAAAGTCCATAGTAAAATAACACGAAGCTATTCTTTCCGTTCAATCTATAGAGTTCGTACTAGAATAACACCTTAAGACACAAATCAACCAAAACCCTAATGTCACCTAGATACTCCAATGTCACCTCAAGTATCCTTGGGTATGATTATACGATATGCATCACACAATCTCAGATTCATCTATTCAACCAACACAAAGAACTTCAAAGAGTGCCCCAAAGTTTCTATCGGAGAGTCAAGATGAAAACATGTGCCAACCCCTATGCATAAGTTCATGAGGTCACTGAACTCGCAAGTTGATCACCAAAACATACATCAAGTGGATCACATGATATCCCATTGTCACCACAGATAAGCACGTGCAAGACATACATCAAGTGTTCTCAAATCCTTAAAGACTCAATCTGATAAGATAACTTCAAAGGGAATACTCAATCCATTACAAGAGAGTAGAGGGGGAGAAACATCATAAGATCCAAATATAATAGCAAAGCTCGCGATACATCAAGATCGTGCCACCTCAAGAACACGAGAGAGAGAGAGATCAAACACATAGCTACTGGTACATACCCTCAGCCCCGAGGGAGAACTACTCCCTCCTCGTCATGGAGAGCGTCGAGATGATGAAGATGGACACCGGAGAGGGATTCCCCCCTCCAGAAGGGTGCCGGAACGGGTCTAGATTGGTTTTCGGTGGCTACAGAGGCTTCTGGCGGCGGAACTCCCGATCTATTATGTTCTCTGATGTTTTCAGGGTATATGTATATATATATAGGCGAAAGAAATTAGTCAGGGGATCCATGAGGGGCCCACGAGGGTGGGGGTGCGCCTAGTGGGGCATGCGCGTCTCCCTGCCTCGTGGCCACCTCGAAGCTTCCTTGACTTCAACTCCAAATCTCCTAGATCACGTTCGTTCCAAAAATCACGCTCCCGAAGGTTTCATTCCTTTTGGAATCCATTTGATATTCCTTTTTTGCGAAACACTAAAACAAGGAAAAAACTGAAACTGGCACTGGGCTCTGGGTTAATAGGTTAGTCCCAAAAATAATATAAAAGTGCATAATAAAGCCCATAAACATCCAAAACAGATAATATAATAGCATGGAACAATCAAAAATTATAGATACGTTGGAGACGTATCAGGTACTATAATGAACTCATTCTTTATTTATATTTGTGTTAAATATTCCAACTTTTCTATGGTTCATAAACTCTATTACTAGCCATAGATTCATCAGAATAAGCAAACAACACAGGAAAAAACAGAATCTGTCAAAAACAGAACAGTCTATAGTAATCTGTAGGTTCCGAGTACTTACGGAACCCCAAAAATTCTATAATAAATTGCTGGACTTGAGGAATTTATCTATTAATCATCTGCAAAAATAATTAACTAAATAGCACGCTCCAGTAAAAAATGGCAGCAAATCTCGTGAGTGCTAAAGTTTCTGTTTTTTACAGCAAGATCACAAAGACTTTCCCCCAAGTCTTCCCAAAGGTTCTACTTGGCACAAACACTAATTAAAAGCATAAAAACACATCTAAAAATAGGCTATATGAATTATTTATTACTAAACAGAACCAAAAAGCAAGGAACAAAAATAAAATTGGGTTGCCTCCCAACAAGCGCTATCCTTTAATGCCCCTAGCTAGGCATCTAAAATTTTAATGATGCTCACAAGAAAGATAGCAATTGAGACACAAAGAGAGCATCATGAAGCATATGAAAATCACATCTAAGTCTAACATACTTCCTATGCATAGGCATTATATAATCACAAAATTATCAAGACAAGCAAAAACTAGCATATGCAAGGAAGGATGAAGAAATAATAGCAATCTCAACATAACGAGAGGTAATTTAGTGACACGAAAATTTCTACAACCATATTTTCCTCTCTCATAATAATTACATGTAGGATCATAAGCAAATTAAACAATATAGCTATTACAAAACATATTCTTAACAAGATCCACATGCATGCAAAGTTGACACTCTTCCAAAAGAGTGGGATTAACATTAACTAAAGTCATGACCTCTCCAAACCCACTTTTGTCGAAAATGCATAAGATTGAACTTTCTCCAAATATGTGAGATCTAAAGTTAACACTCTTCCAAACCCACTTTAAATAATATTGCAAACACTATTATCAATCTCATATTCATCATGGGGCTTAAATAAATTTTCAAGATCAAAAGAATAATCACCCCAATCATGATCATTGCAACAAATAGTAGTTATAGCAAAACTAGCATCCCCAAGCTTAAGGTTTTGCATATTATTAGCACAATTGACGTTAATAGAGTTTATAATAACATCATTGCAATCATGCTTTTCATCGAAGGAACCATCAAGTATGGGTGCAATAGCAACGATCTCATGTTTAACATAAGGAACTATAGCAAATTCATCTTCATAAATATTGGCATCATGGCCACAAGAATAGCAAGCATCATGTTTATGAAGGGATATTTCAATCAAATCATCGGAATCATCATTATCTATAGATTCATGAATATCATTATTTTCTTCCAAAGGAACGGTCATTCTCTCAATGAATTCCTTGACATAGACATTATGAGCATAGTTTTCATAGCAATATTTAAGTATGTCAAAATTTTCAGATTCGTAGAGAGTAGTATCATTCTTTTCAATCAATGAAGCAACTTCATAAGCACCCTTAAAAGCAACAAATTCTTCAATTTGTTCGATATCGTGGTAACTATAAACACCCTTTGCATAAGAAGATAAGATTTCATTATCATTAAACTCACATAGGTAGGCGAGGTGTTTTTTAGGGTTCTTAGAGCAACAAGAAAAATCACAAATTTCACAAAGATTCCAAGCATAAAACATCAATCTGTTTATTTGATCCCATAGGAGTCTCCCTTTTTCAGACAAATGGTGACGCACAAAATGAGCATGCTAATCTAAAGATTTCCCATCAACTAGGCTAGTTGGGGTTTCAGCACGAGCGCATAAGGATCAAAGATGATCCAAGTAGAACACTTTAAGTGGATCCATATCAATAGATTTTTAGCGAGCAAAGATGCAAGCAAATAGAAAGCACGTGGAAACACAAACAAAAAGACATACGGGAAGAGGGCGAAGAAAAG
Source organism: Triticum aestivum (assembly GCF_018294505.1). Lineage (NCBI taxonomy): Eukaryota > Viridiplantae > Streptophyta > Magnoliopsida > Poales > Poaceae > Triticum > Triticum aestivum. The sequence goes on from NC_057800.1 coordinate 607,366,498, forward strand.
GCAAAGGCAAAGGTGAATTGGGGGAGAGGAAAACGAGAGGCAAATGGCAAATAATGTAATGCGAGGGATAAGAGTTTGTGATGGGTACTTGGTATGTCTTGACTCGTGCATAGACTCCCCGGCAACAGCGCCAGAAATCCTTCTTGCTACCTCTTGAGCACTGCGTTGGTTTCCCTTGAAGAGGAAAGGGTGATGCAGCAAAGTAGCGTAAATATTTCCCTCGGTTTTTGAGAACCAAGGTATCAATCGAGTAGGAGGCCACATGCAAGTCCCTCGTACCTACACAAACAAATAAGAACCTCGCAATCAACGCGATAAAGGGATTGTCAATCCCTTCACGGTCACTTACAAGAGTGAGATATGATAGAGATGATAAAATAATATTTTTGGTATTTTTATGATAAAGATTAAAAGTAAAGATTGCAAAATAAAAGGTAACAGAAATATCTTGTTGATGGAAGATTAATATGATGGAGAATAGACCCGTGGGCCATAGGTTTCACTAGTGGCTTCTCTCAAGATAGCATAAGTATTACTGTGGGTGAACAAATTACTGTCGAGCAATTGATAGAAAAGCGAATAATTATAAGAATATCTAGGCATGATCATGTATATAAGAATCACGTCTGTAACAAGTACACCGACTCCTGCCTGCATCTACTACTATTACTCCACACATCGACCGCATTTCAACATGCATCTAGAGTATTAACTTCATAAGAACAGAGTAACGCATTAGGTAAGATGACATGATGTAGAGGGATAAACTCAAGCAATATGATATAAACCCCATCTTGTTATCCTCGATGGCAACAATACAATACGTGTCGTTTCCCTTTCTGTCACTGGGATCGAGCACCGCAAGATTGAACCCAAAGCTAAGCACTTCTCCCATTGCAAGAAAGATCAATCTAGTAGGCCAAACCAAACTGATAATTCAAAGAGACTTGCAAAGATAACCAATCATGCATAAAAGATTTCAGAGAAGAATCAAATATTGTTCATAGATAGACTTGATCATAAGCCCACAATTCATCGGATCTTGACAAACACACCGCAAAAAGAGTTACATCGAATAGATCTCTAAGAAGATCGAGGAGAACTTTGTGTTGAGATTCAAAGATAGAGAGGAAGCCATCTAGCTAATAACTATCGACCCGAAGGTCTGAAGTAAACTACTCACACATCCTCGGAGGGGCCATGGAGTTGATGTAGAGGCCCTCCGTGATCGATGCCCCCTCCGGTGAAGCTCCGGAAAAGGCCCCAAGATGGGATCTCTTAGGTACAGAAGGTTGCGGCGGTGGAAATAGGGTTTCGTGGTGCTCCCCAGTGTTTTTAGGGTATATGAGTATATATAGGAGGAAGAAGTAGGTCGGTTGAGCCACAAGGGGCCCACAAGGGGGGAGGGCGTGCCCCCTGCCTTGTGGACTCCTCGTTTGTTTCTTGACGTCCACTCCAAGTCCTTTGGATCACGTTTGTTCCAAAAATCACGTTCCCGAAGGTTTCATTCCATTTGGATTCCGTTTGATATTCCTTTTCTGCGAAACACTGAAATAGGCAAAAAAACAGCAATTTGCACTGGGCCTTGGGTTAATAGGTTAGTCCCAAAAATAAAATAAAATTGTAAAATAAAGCCCATTAACATCTGAAACAGATAATATAATAGCATGGAACAATCAAAAATTATAGATACGTTGGAGACGTATGAGCAGGGCAGATAAGATGCAGAGTAATGCTAGACAATCAACTATCTCGCGATGCATGTACAGTAATACCACCACCGTCCGTTATTACTTGTCGCTCAAATGGATGTATATAGCACTATTAAGTTCTAAATACATCCAATTAATCAACAATTAATTCGATACAGAGGGAGTACATGACAACAGGTACTTACATGAGCAATCCAAAACTTCATAACCATTGTGTTAATTCTACATTTATCTAAGAGTAAATATAGATATTATAATTTCAAGCAAAGGGAGGATAAAGAAGCGAACATTTACAGTGATGCTACATAATCAAACAGCAATGAGTGTAAGTATGCTGACAAAGGGCAAGAGGTACTGACAAGAGCAATGCAGAGCGCAGTATTGTCGTGAGATCCTTTGATCCTTTGAGCAAGGAGATTCATCTGAAATTAGTTTTCATACAAGAGAAAAGGTAAGGCACATGCAGAAATTTAGGAGTTCAAATTTTGAATTGATATCATAGACAGTACCTGACGCTAGGCTCTCAGCAGTTCTAATAGGGGTTTGTCCATTGGAGTAGGGGTAAAGTCTGGTACAGTTGGGCCTGTGCTTTATGTGGCTACTGATCTATCTGATTTAACAGGTATCGCTAACTTTCCCAAATACCTAGTTTGTACTCCTTGAGGATCTGCACTCACCCTCTTCCTTTTGGACATCTATTACGAAAGAACAACATTTGACTGGAAAAACATAGTATGACGACACATGGAATAGGTATAGAAAATGGATAGGTATGGCATATACTCATATATGATGCTTAAACTAAGAAGATGGTGTAACAAAGTACAAGTAATGCAAGAGGTCAGATGAAAAATATGTGCGACCAATACAACCTTGCCAAGTTAGAGCATGCACCTTGATGGGTGAATAAGATAGGCCATCCTCCACCGTGCCAAGTTTGTTAGCGAGTGGATTGTTTCGCAATATTCCTCTTGTGCGACCATTCTCATATTCATTTTGATAATGTTCAATACATGACATGCATGAAAACATAAAAACAAGTGAGATTATCTTTGTAATGCAGAAGTGATTCTAATCCAATACTTCTTCCCTGTAAACCCCTTTGTGCTATCTCTGCAATTCTTCTAAGAGGTGCGATGCATGCTGTAATTTGGTATGTGCATTAATATAATGTGGCCTACTACTCAAAATATGAGAGCTCCAGAAGTTATGTTAATTCGTAGATGACAGCTTCAACATATAGTAAAGAAGAACAAGTCGACCTGACCTAACAGATTCAAAATATACTAAGGGAGAATAACTCGGCCTGACGAGTCGACGCAAGAGAAGAGGATCGTCTTAAAGAAGAGAAGAAGAGCAAGCTGATTGAAGATATTACAAGTCTTTCTATACAATGTCGGTTGGCCACCCATGATGAACTAGAGCGCACAGAGAAATACTATTCCTTCCGGTCTCTCCATATGTGGCTCACATGCATTTCAAAACTAAAGTAGGAACATTTAGCTGACCAATTAAACATCTCTCAGTTTTACTAATAGCAGCATAATATCATATTTGAATTTGTACAACTAAGCTTGTTTAGCTCGATGGGCGGAGTAGTGCTATTACGACACGAACCATGTAGGCTGATCGTGGTCATCAGAAAATGGGGAAACCATAAGCATGATGAGTATAGTGTTGACCGTGGCAGTGGGATGGCAGATCTGAAGCTGCAAACCGCGCAAAGGGTAGTTAGCAACCGATGTTTGCTTTGAAATAACAACTAAGATTTGGTATGGACGAGAAAGTACAGTCAACAAGTGACAAAGAAATGCAATTCTCATGTCTCTCTATATGTCGCGACATGCATTTGGAAACTCAAGTGGGACCTTTAGCTAACCAATTAAATGTGTCTATTAACTAATATCAGTATCATATCACAATCATATTTGAACAACTAAGCTTTGGAATTTTGAGTGTTGTGTTGTTTAGCTTGAAGGGTGGAGTAATGCTAGTACGATAGAAAGCACCTACGCAGGTCATAGTAGAGTAGATAAAAGGGGAAAACCCTAAGCATCAAGAGTAAAATCAGGAAAGTGGAAATTGTTGGACCAGTGGGTGGCGCACATGCTTTTCAAAATGAATATAGGAACATTAGGTGACCAATTAAACGTTCTCTATTTTAGTAATATGAGCATCATATCAGATTCGTATTTCAACACGTAAGCTTTGGAATTATGAGTTGCATGTTGTTTTGCTTGATGGGTTGAGGTCTTGAGGAGCAGTGCTAGCACGACACGAAGCTGTGAAGCACCTACGATGATGGTAGTGAATATAAAGGGGGGAAACCATAAGCTTTACGAGTATAGTGACCGTGACATGGCAGATCTGAAGGTGCAAACCGGACAAAGCTACTTCACAACCAATGTTTGCATTCAACTAGCCACTACGATTTGGTACGGACAAGAAAAGTATAGTAAACAATTTAAGATCTATTTTCCGGGTGAGATCAATAACTTAAGCACATATGGAAGAGTACCACCTCTCTTGCGACACCATGTAGGCCCCTGTTGATATGTTGAGGGTGTTGCGGGTGTGATGGCTGTCAGCGGCGGGGAAGAAGACTTTAGATGGCAGATGGCCGGGTCGGGGGATATATCCTGTTGCCGTGGACGACGCGGTCATAGGAGCGGCAACGGCAAGGTGGACGATGGCGCCGATGAAGCGAAATGACACGATGAAAGGATCCTGGTCCGGCATCGTGGATGAGATACGTCCATCTCTTGCAGTGGACGACGGGGTAGGGGTAACGGCTCTGGCAAGGTGGAGGATGGGGTGGCGGACAGAGGAGGCTGGCCGAAGTGGGGAGGTTGTATTGGCGCCGACGGTGTATGAATGGGGAAATGGAGGGGGAGGGGGATCTCAAACTTTGGGACGCGCTTGTCTGAAATGTGGGAAAGTTACGAACTTATCCCCCGTTTAAAATTTTGGATATCACGTCGGTTGGGGATAGGACGGTAATCTCCCATCTCGCAAATATTTGCTGGTAACGATTTCGGGCGAGGAGAGGGTGTTTTTCTTCCCACGGTTAGCGCCCACGGTGTATGAACGGGGCTGACAGGTAGGGCGGTTGTGTCACGTCTGAGGGAAGTTACACATCTGCCCCTATTTAAAATATTAGCCTACATCGATTTCGGACGAGGAGAGTTTGTTTTGCCGCCCACCGTGGATGAATGAGGAAATGGAGGGAGAGACACATGTCCTACGGACGAGCTTGAATCAAATGTGTTTTGCCGCCCACGTTTGGCGCCCACCGTGTCTGAATGGGCTCAGAGGCCGTCGTGTCACGTCTGATTGAAGTTACTAGTCTACCCCTATCGACAACAGTGTAAATCCGGTCGATAAGGATGTCAAGTGTCAGGGTAGATAGTAATTTCCATCTCGCAAACACTTGCTTCGGGCAGCCCACAAATGATAGTGGGTGTTTAGCCGCTTCGTTCAAAACTTGGGAGAATTAGCATACACGTTTGCCCTGGGCCCTGGCAACTAAATCGAAATCCATTTTTTATTCGATTATGAATATCCACAGATAATTCTACGTTTTGTTATTTATTTCTTCAAAACCACAACAAAGATTTATTCCACCTTTATATATGATTATGATATAGAAATGCCGTGATCTTCGAATTCAGTAGGTTGGATACACTTTGAGTCAAACAGTTATTTCATCCAATACAATATGCTGACACAAAAAACAGTTCACCTTATGTCAATCATACAAGTACCGAGGATTACCTCGCCTAAAAGATTTGGTTCATTACAACACATGGACAACATAGGGGGTCTTACAACATAATCCATTCAGAGACATGACACAACATGCAAGTACAATAATCTAATGACAATTTCAACTGCTATCTAAAGAAGAACTGGGATTACCCTGGGCTTTAGATAGCAGAAGCAGCAGGACCTCCTCCGTCTTCAAATGCAACATTCTTACTTCCTCCAATTCTTGGGTTGCTTGCATAATGCATGGAGCTAATTGCATAATTTCCAGCTTCAAGATCGAGATTACCTCATTCATGACAGCCACACCATCTCTTTCTGCCTCTAGTAGAGCCTCAAGAACTATAATATCTGTGCTCAGACTGCTCTCCGGCGGTGTTGCCTCTGAACTGCTACCATCTGGTAACATGGATGGCGCACTGCTTCCACAAATAGATTCTGGGGTTGTACATTGTGTCCTAGTGTGAACGGCATCCTGAAAGGTTTCCGCTGGACACAAGTAAGAGATAGTTATCGCATGATCCAGGCAGTAAGCTTACATGGTAAATGACATACGAATTATTTCCGAGTGCTACCTCTTGAGCACTGCGTTGGTTTTCCCTTGAAGAGGAAAGGGTGATGCAGTAAAGTAGTGTAAGTATTTCCCTCAGTTTTTGAGAACCAAGGTATCAATCCAATAGGAGATCACGCTCGAGTCCCACGCACCTACACAAAAAAAATAAGAACCTCACAACCAACGCGATAAAGGGGTTGTCAATCCCTTCACTGTCACTTACGAGAGTGAGATATGATAGATATGATAAGATAATATTTTTGGTATTTTTATGATAAAGAGAAATAAAGATGCAAAGTAAAATAAACGGCAATAGAAATAACTAAGTGTTGGACGATTAATATGATGGAAGATAGACATAGGGGCCATAGGTTTCACTAGTGGCTTATCTCAAGAGCATAAGTATTACGGTGGGTAAACGAATTACTGTCGAGCAATTGATAGAATTGAGCATAGTTATGAGAATATCTAGGTATGATCATGTATATAGGCATCACGTCCGCGACAAGTAGACCGAAACGATTCTGCATCTACAACTATTACTCCACACATCGACCGCTATCCAGCATGCATCTAGAGTATTAAGTTCATAAGAACAGAGTAATGCTTTAAGTAAGATGACATGATGTAGAGGGATAAACTCATGCAATATGATATAAACCCCATATTTTTATCCTCGATGGCAACAATTCAATACAATACAATACAATACGTGTCGGTTCCCTTTCTGTCACTGGGATCGAGCACCGCAAGATTGAACCCAAATCTAAGCACTTCTCCCATTGCAAGAAAGATCAATCTAGTAGGCCAAACCAAACTGATAATTCGAAGAGACTTGCAAAGATAAACCAATCATACATAAAAGAATTCAGAGGATATTCAAATATTGTTCATAGATAAACTTGATCATAAGCCCACAATTCATCGGATCTCGACAAACACACCGTAAAAGAAGATTACATTGAATAGATCTCCAAGAAGATCGAGGAGAACTTTGTATTGAGAACCAAAGAGAGAGAAGAAGCCATCTAGCTAATAACTATAGACCCGAAGTTCTGAAGTAAACTACTCACACATCACCGGAGGGGCCTTGGAGTTGATATAGAGGCCCTCCATGATCAATGCCCCCTCCGGCGGAGCTCCGAAAAAGGCCCAAGATGGGATCTCTCGGGTACAGAACGTTGCGGCGGTGGAATTAGGTTTTCGTGGTGCTCCTCGATGTTTGGGGGGTACGTGGATATATATAGGAGGAAGAAGTACGTCGGTGGAGCAACGAGGGGCCCACGAGGGTGGAGGGCGCGCCCAGGGGGTAGGCGCGCCCCCCTTCCTCATGCCCTCCTCAATCATTTCTTGATGCCCACTCCAAGTCTCCTGGATCACGTTTGTTGAGAAAATCACGTTCCCAAAGGTTTCATTCCGTTTGGACTCCGTTTGATATTCCTTTTATGCGAAACCCTAAAATAGGCAAAAAAACAGCAATTTGGCCTGGGCCTCCGGTTAGTAGGTTAGTCCCAAAAATGATATAAAAGTTTAAAATAAAGCCCATTAACATCCAAAACAGATAATATAATAGCATGCAACAATCAAAAATTATATATACGTTGGACAGGTATCAAGCATCCCCAAGCTTAATTCCTGCTCGTCCCCGAGTAGGTAAATGATAAAAGAAGAATTTTTGATGTGGAATGTTTTCTAAGATGTTTATCAATGTATTTTTTCTTTATTGTGGCATGAATGTTCAGATCCAAAAGATTCAAGATAAAAGTTTAATACTGACATAGAAATAATAATACTTCAAGCATACTCACTAAGCAATTATGTTTTCTCAAAATAACATGGCCAAAGAAAGTTATCCCTACAAAATCATATAGTTTGGCTATGCTCTATCTTCATCACACAAAATATTTAAATCATGCACAACCCCAATGACAAGCCAAGCAATTGTTTCATACTTTTGATGTTCTCAAACTTTTTCAATCTTCACACAATATATGAGCGTGAGCCGTGGATATAGCACTTTATGTGGAATAGAATGGTGGTTGTGGAGAAGACAAAAAGGAGAAGATAGTCTCACATCAACTAGGCGTATCAACGGGCTATGGAGATGCCCATCAATAGATATCAATGTGAGTGAGTAGGGATTGCCATGCAACGGATGCACTAGAGCTATAAGTATATGAAAGCTCAACAAAAGAAGCTAAGTGGGTGTGCATCCAACTTGCTTGCTCATGAAGACCTAGGGCATTTTGAGGAAGCCCATCATTGGAATATACAAGCCAAGTTCTATAATGAAAAATTCCCACTAGTATATGAAAGTTATATCATAGGAGACTCTATCATGAAGATTACGGTGCTACTTTGAAGCACAAGTGTGGAAAAAGGATAGTAGCATTGTCCCTTCTCTCTTTTTCTCTCATTTTTTTATTTGGGTCTTCTTTCTTTTTTTTTTGGCCTCTTTTCTCTTTTTTTATCTGGAGTCTCATCCCGACTTGTGGGGGAATCATAGTATCTGTCATCCTTTCCTCACTTGGGACAATGCTCTAATAATGATGATCATCACACTTTATTTACTTATGCACCATAATCTTCATGATAGCTATGGTGGACGAGGAGTCCCTATATTGTGGTGGAGGAGGGCGCCGGTTAAGCAGATCCAGTGCGATGGACCATGATGGCGGTGAAGGAGATCTGCAGCGGTGGACAAGCCAGTCGCTGAAGCGGCTCTGGTGAAGTGGTGAGTTGGCAGTTGGGGGTTCCAAGGTGCGGAAGGTAGATTCGTCGAGGTGTCAGGTGCACCGCTGCGGCGGAGGACTAGATTCGGCGGCTTGCCGTGGTTGGGGGTCAGGGAGGGGAAGGGGAGGGGCTCTGGGGAAGAATGTTGGGGGCAAAGAGGATAAAACATTGGAGTTACCAAAGCAGCCCTTTTCGTTCATGTGGCAGGGGTAAAACAGGAATATCGCAGGGCTAAACTTTCGGGCGCGAGATATTTCGATGTGAGCGGGAAGTTTGAAAGCTTTTGGCGTCTGAAATTATATTCTGCTCTTGTACGGCCGACTATGATATCATGGCCGAGAATTTGTTTGTTTTGCACGCAAAATAAAGTGCAAGTTTTGAAAATCAATGTCTCCAACTCGAAACTTAGATTGTCCATTCAATTCAAATATGGATCATTGAGCTACTACAAGCAAATACCATCATACGGTCCAATTCAAATGAAATTCCAAATGTGTTTATCCTAAATATGATGACAAAAGCAAAAATGTGTATGTGTATGATAAAGTGGATGATTATAAAGTTTGAACATGCCCGTATGTGTATTTCTCTAGGTTTGATATGTGAATTTGAAATCACAAAATCCCGGCTTAAAAAATGTACCTCCGTTTAAATGAATTACAAAAGCTAATGATGGAGTCGAATTCCAAAATTCCAATCTTAGGTTTGTAATTCTGGTACATCAAGGTATATGACGCATGTTCAAAAGTATCGTCATCTCATAGTACAAACTATGAAACAAATTGATCAACCATGAGTGCACACACTATTGACCATGTATATCTCAATTACGCTAAAGTCCCTCAAATATAGACACCTCACTCTTTATATGAACCCACCCCACCCTCCTCATTGCCCCCCCACACACACAGAGAGAGAAGTCGTTCTCTCCCCCAAACACCAACACACGAGCACATTAACACCCCTCTCTCTTCTAAAGTCCGAACCCCAATATAGGTCTCTATCACTTTGTCTCTTGGGCATGCACACATCTCTTCCCCCACTCTCTAGCTAGGTCTCCCGGCATCTCTCTTTCCCAAGCGCACGCACTATGTAGAGTGTATCTTTCCCATACACACAAAATGTCGCCCCCAAACGTCTATCTCCCTAGTTATGTGGTTCTCGCACACTCACCTCACACACCACCCCCACTCCAAACAAGCACACTTTGTCTCCTTGTGCACCACTCTCCTCTTTCTATCTCTCCCACATGCGGACCCGCCCCAGCTCCTCCCTGTATACATATATGTCGTGACTCTTTCCATAGCTCCCTAATGTATCATCGTTCTCGATCTCGCACATTGTTCTCTACACCATCTATTCTAGAACTCTCATGAAGTCCCTATCACACACACGATGACTCGCTTCCCTTGCGTCTCCGTACATATGCCAATTTCAATCAACATCAACATTGTCTCCCTATCTATATGCCATTTATGGACACAAACGCCCCCTCTCTTCCTCTCTTCCTCTCTCTCTCTCTCTCTCTCTCTCTCTCTCTCTCTCTCTCCGTCGCTAGCTCTCTCCCTCTCTAGCTCGCTCTCACACCCCTCTCCCACACACACTCGATGTCTCTTCCAAATATTCTGCTCTCCCCGCCCGCACCCATGCTATCCCGCTACTACACATGTCACACCATTCCCCCTTCCCTTATAGTAGGTTTACATCATTAGTGGTCTCTCTACTCCACATACACACACTCCCTCTCACACACAAACACGCGCACAAACACACACAGACACGCACAAACACCCATTAATCTGGATCCTCATCTCTCCCCATGTCCGCATGTGTATCTCACACACTTACTCTCTAATTATGTATATGTGTCTCCACGTTACACAACACAAAGCCCCATGTACATGTCTCTCTCTATCCTCCACACACATAGACACAAAGAATTTGTTATCATTGCCTCGGTCTCTAGACATATCACACACGCACACTGTCTCTCTCTCTCGCATACACGCTCAACAAGGGTTTCCCCGTGAATAACTTACCGTCTATTCATCAATAGTCATGGCAGTATGGAGAACACGAGACATGAAAAAGAATAAATCTACACATGCTTAGACCACCTAGTATGACTACTAGGACTAGAGCAAGCCAAAAAAGCGCGCCGCCGTCACCCCCTCCTTATCGCCGACGGGAAAACCTTTGTTTTACACAGTCGAGAAGTCATTGTGCTAAGGCCTCACATGCTGAGGCGTTGAATAGAATATAGATGCTAGTTTACGGAAACAAGTATCGATAATACGTTTGTATCTCCATACTTATATTTCTTCTCTTATAAAAAACCGAGTTGGTGATGATGGTACGCGTGCCATCTTGCAATATGGACCGTCCGATCTACATCTGATGGATGGAAATTAAACTAATAGATACCCGTACCCCTCTCCACATTTGCAGACAAGGCCTTCCCTCGTTCATCCTTATCTCCAACAACCTCATTGTTGAGCAATTAAGAAAGGAAGCCTCTGGAACAAACTGGCCTGGTGGCCGCTGCCGGTGTCGTCAATCCCCATGCCTCTGCTCAGTCCGACCACCAATCACCACCACGCCCCACTCCTCTTCACCTTATCTTCTATTTCTCGAGATATCATTAGTTTTTACACATGGGATTACTCCTGCATGGGTCAATCACAACAAGTGTTCTATAAAAAATGCATCTTGATGTTCCATGCAATGCATGAATCTTGCTAGTACTCCTACAGAAGACTAAGTTGGTGATGATGGTGTGTCTACCATCCGTCGTTTGTGACCATTAGATCTACATCTAACAACTGTGAGGTAAGTTGTTGCCTTTTCTCACCAACATCCCACTTGTCTACCAATTTGCAGAAAAACCCATAATTAGTATCTTAAAACCAACCACATCCCTCCCTGACCTCACCAAAATAGCCCAAGGAATATATTCTAATTGAAACATAATATATCTCTAGTGATATATGTATATCAAAATTAGAGTGTTTTGTATCAAGTTTGTGAATAAGTATTATTCTAATTATGATTCGTTGCAACGCACATGAACATTGCTAGTATTTCCAACCATGCAATTTTTTCCTAGTATTCCATAGTTTCGAGTTTTTCATCAAGATATTAGTCACTCATGGTTGATATTTACTTTCAATCATGTACACATATGCACTATGTAACTACCCTTGCTTATTGGGTTCCAAAGCTTAACTTTCACTCCTACTTACAATATGTAGAGTATTTAACAAAAAACTACCACTTTCAACCAGCCCTAGAAAGAATCTATTGTACAAAAAATAGCAAAAACATACCCAAAATTTCTTAATCCACGTCAAAAAAATACTACCTTGTACTCCCTCTGTCCCCAATGTAAGACGTTTTTGCAAGCTAGTTTAGCTAGCAAAAACATCTTATATTATGGGACAGAGGGGGTATCAATTAGGTTAGTTTAAACCCATTTATGACAGGGTTGGCCCACAGGTCCGTGCTGACGAGGCAGCTTAAACCAACGCATTTTGTTTGATCGTTGACACGAGGGACCCACATCTGACCTTCTATCATGTTTTCCCCCTCAAATCATTATTTTTCCTGAACATTACTTCAAACTGTACTGATGCGTGTCCGTCGGTGGCGCCGGTGATGAGCGAGTTGGCCGCCGCTCTGCCGGACGGGCCGAACGCCACGCTGGCCTCTGCACGGGTTGGCAGGCTGGCCCGAGCATGACTCACAAGCGAGCAAGCCGCCGCGCAGGCCTTCGCTCGAGCTAGATGGCTGGCCTTAGCGCAGCGCACGCGAGCAAGCCGCCGCGCCGTCATGCCAATCTAGCTAGCAAACCTTGCAGACAAGCAGCTGGACTGAGCTATCTTGGCTAGCTAGCGGCCGCGAGCGCCGGACGGAGCTGGCACCCGGGCTGCCGCAAGATGGGCTCCGCACCGCCGGCGGTTTGACCTCGCCTTCTGCTGGCGGCGGTAGCTGCATCCCATGGCCGAGGATGACTAGGTGGACGAGCTGGAGGTAGGAGGTCACTTGGGGATTTTTGTGCAGACTGACATGTAGGTCCCACAAGTCATAACGCGCGGTCAAATAGAAGGCGTTGACTTAATGGGAAACATGGGCCCTGTTTGGATACTCTAAGTCAGAGGTTAGAGTTAGATTCTAACCCTGAACTAACTCTAACCAAAGTGGTGTTTGGATGGCAGGGATAGATTGACAACAAATGTATCAAACAGGGCCATGGATTGAAACGTGCCTATAACAACACTTTGTAGAGTAGTCGTTTCTTGGTAGGGCTGGTTGGTAAGAGCATGTACAATGGTTGATAAGGTAGTCTTATCTTAAGTCTGCCACGTATGCAAGTGGTAGTAGTTTCTTGGCATTATTAGTGGTTTCTTGCATTATTAGGGGTTTCTTATAAGGAACAATGTACTACTAGCGACAAGAGGGGATTATAGGTTGCGTTGTACTCCAACGAGTACAACTAGTGGTCGCGGGAGTGTATACCTCATTTTGTGGGTTCGATCCCAGCCAAACGCATGGCGGCCTTTTTTTAAATAGTAACTTCGCTGCGAGCCAATTTTTCAGACAGGTAGTTTGAGTTTTGAAGTCAAATGGGCGTGCGGCATCATAATCTGGGTGCACTGGATAGCCTAGCCACGTGAACGGGTTTTCCTTCCCAGCATCTCGTGGCTCGTGTGCTCGCCCTAGTCGCACCTCGCTTGCAGTTTCCTCATCAGCTAGTAGCATATTGAAACTAGCACCTCCCAATTAAGCCTGAGGAGCCGGAAAAGCTTGGCGGGGCATTGGGAACTATGCAATATGGCTCTGTACATAAAGTGCTCTACTACTACTCTGTAGCTTGTGGCGTTGCATGCATGGACTTCACTCCATTATCGGCTCTACTATAAAAGAAATTCCTCTTGATGTGTTTTTTAAACGGAAGAAAAAGCTTTGCTTCATCTCATTCATAAAGAAGGAACTACTAACAAAGTTTGACAAGATCCATTACACCTCCACAAATGGAAGCGAAAAGCCTAGTCTCGCTGTATCAAATAACTCAAATGTTCTGCCTCCGCAATAACCGTCATTGATAAACAGGCTGCTAGTGTGTGCGTGAGAGGAGCGGCTGAGTAGGCCAGATACGTGAGAGGAGCAGCTGAATAGAGCACCGAGAGTACCCACTAGGCCACTACGCAGGTGTACTTTCCCTGCATTGATAGTACAACGATGGTTCTAGAGAACAGTACGTAGTACCCTCCACTTCCAACTGTAGCTCCTTGGCCCTGAGATTCAAGAGTTCAAAATGGGTGCACTATACAAGAAGTACAGTACATCGCACTACTACTTGAGAAATTAGTACTAGTACTGCTACAGTACGAGTACGTAATCCTCCGTCACATAATGTAAGATGTTTTTGACACTAATTGGTGTGTACAAAAAATAGCAAAAACATACCCAAAATTTCTTAATCCACGCCAAAAACTACTAGCTAGTGCCAAAATTTTCTTACTAGTGCTATTATTTACAGTATAATGCAATCCCATAACGTCCCATAATGCTAGTACTAGTAGTAAATAATAGCCTCACCCCTTCGCTAAGGAACGATCTACAGTTGGAAGGGACGAGGCCCTGCGGTTACTACGCTCGTATCTCCTCCTCGCTAGTTCCCCTCCCCCCGAAGAGAAGGCAGTTCATTGCTGCTCCCATGGATTCGCCAGGCGGTTCTCCTCCTCGTCGGGGCTGGGAGACCTTGGACGACGATCCTCTCGGAGAAATCGCACGCTGCTCCGACATCCTCACCGCCGCAAGACTCGGTGCTTCGTGCACCAACTTTTTCAAGATGGTGCTTAAAAGGCTTGGGAAAAGGCCATGCTTGTTGGTCTTCCATGCATCCTGGAGGAGAAGGTTCTTCTATGGGACAATCATTCGAACAGTCCACCGCTCCCTGGCCATGGTTGCACGTTGACTATGCTAGAGTTGCCAACGTTGAGAGGTAGTCGGATTTTGTCTGATGAGCAGGTCAGTAATGGAGTTTGGTCATGTAGTACTTAGTTATTCCATTTCCATCCCGTAATTTCTCCGCTGCCCACCGTCTTATATATAGGTCTGGGTTGGTGCCAACAAAGATTGGCTTGCATACCTCCGGCCGGATACCACCATCATTTTGCACCACATCCACAGCGGTGCGGCCGTTCCGGTAGACCCCTTCTCCACCATTGGGATCGGCCTTCCGGATTGGTTGGGCTTGAATACGTATGATGATGCCTACATGAGATTGAAGAAGATAGCAATTGCGGACCCGCCGACAAAGCAACGCGGCTACGACAATTACTATCTCATCATGGTGTTCGACATAAGGATTGCCATAAATGCAAGAGGCAGTAATGCAGAGGCTGGCGCATGTTGGTGGTGGCAGATTTGTACCCCTACACGTTCGAAGATGCCGTGCGCCATCTAGGCCGCATCTTCGCGGTGACAATCCAGGGAACTTGTTTCATCTGGTTGCCATCCTACGGTATGGGAGATTACAAACGGAATGCACAAACCATCATTTGCATCCCTAACGGTACTCCATTATTTTGCAGGGACCAGTCATCCTGCGATCAAAATAAGATCGCCAATCCTGGATGTGCATTTGCATCCATGATTCGGTCGAACCTGGAACCTTGTAGCTGACTTTAGCATATTGGGATCAACTATCTTAGCAGTCGTTACCCATGATACCACTGATGTGCAACATGGTCACACAATCTACCACGATCAGACCGTCACCATCTACCCAGGTATTCCATTTTTAACCCTCTCACCTTCCCTTTCATTGTTGTACTAGTACTCTACTTACGTACTAATAGGAGTACTTTTTACCTTGGAGGACGCGTATAGCTAGCTAGGCTCTTGAAGACTTGAACCCACTAGCTGCCACCATTTTTGTTTTTCCATGTCTTACTATCTCATCCATGTAGCCAAGAGTGGCTATATATAATAAGCCGGTTATTTTACTTCCTCTATACCGGAGTAGTACTATTTGCTGCACAGTATTACTGACCGCCATATTTGAGCACAACATTATTATGCATGGACCTTCACTATGTACGTCACCATGTGTCCAGATCTGAGATGCCGCGTGTACTAGATGAACGGCACCGAGTTCGACCCCCGTAATGCTACATGAGTGCCGAGGAACACTCTTGGAGAGTACTCTCTTTTCATTGGGGACAGCTACCCCATTGTGAAGCGGATGCCACCTTCCATGCACGACACGGAAGGCCTGCCATTCATGAAGCATGGTTGTGTCTTCAGTGTGCACCACCGGATGAACGACATGCTGGGACACGCTATCCCTGATTTATGTCGCTTCAGCTTGGATGAGTCTCCATCGTGTGGAACCGGACTAGAAAGCTGCGACAACGATTCCCGTTGCCCATCGCTATGGATCATGCCATCCATGAAGAACACCTGGGAATGGAACCTGGAAGAGGACATGTAGCCCATCTATAACGTGTAAGTGGAGTACGGTAAATTGTGAACGGTAGCGCTGTGAATATATGTAGACTAGTCGTGCACAAATTTATCACATGAATTGGAGATGAACTTGTGTGGCATACTGGCATTTGTCCTTTAGAATTTATTACTAGTAAATGTGTTATGTGTAAGTGCAACTTGTGTGGTTGTTGCACGGTCTCCAACACGCTCTTTGAGAAAAAAAAGGTGGCACAACTCTGTATATACATGACGTGGCGGCATCATACAGTAGCATCATTCTCTATAGTTGTAGTACACTCCTACTAGGATGACAACTCCTATAAAACCTTGCACTTGGCTCTTTGGCTCTTCGGGAGGTTCAATAGTTCGTACTCGTGTGAACCCTGCACTTGGCTCTTCGCCTCTTCGGAAGGTCCAACAATGATGATACTACAGTACAGTATGCTTCTGGCAATCTGAAACCGATTGAACTGTTGCACGTCCACCGCGAGGGTGAGGGTGAGGGAGAGTGAGAGGGAGAGGGCGTTGTAGTCAAAATCCTCCCCTCGTCCTGCGAACCACCGCGCGCGTGGGCAAGGGAGAGGCGTAGTAAGCAAGCTTCTCCTCGTTCAATGAGTTGACGGGACACATCAAAGCAGTATTAGTATTAGTCCATACTGCGTCCTTTCCGGTTAATATGGCTTAATTTGAAACGAGAAAAATACACTAGCGGTCAACGTATGTAACAATACGCTCTTTACGGTCACTATATATAGTTTTGCGGTGATTATACGATCACTAGCTCATTGTAGAGCACGTGCACCCTACTGACCGGCCACATAGTCGACGTGGCGCTTTGTTGACTGGTTAAATTGTCACCTTGTTTTTTGGGGTCCCACCTGTCAGTTGGCAGAGCAAAGAAATCAGTTAAACAAAACTTTACACAGGCGCGACAGGAGTCCAACCCTTGCGCGTGAACCACCCTGGTTGTGCATGTGAGTGCATGCACGTGTACTCCCTCGGTCTTCCAACAAAGAGTGTACATCGGCTAAAAAACAAAGAGTGTAGTACATCTACACTTCCAATGCATTTAGCCTTTAATCTAAATCGATATTGACTGACTAATGCACCAACTTGTGCTCTAGGTATAGGCTACATGTCTATCCTTAATTACAGCATGCAATGACCTTCATTTAATCTTCTTCTCTCAATGGTCGCATGCACACATAAGTCTGCTACTTTTGGGCGTTAATTATGCCCTGGTCAATGTGTGAAACTCTAAATGTACAGTTTTTCACGGACGTAGGGAGTAGGTTGACCACTTGAGCGTGATCGTGTGTATTGCATCATGTGTTGTGTGTCGCATGGGTGCTTGAGTGTTGTGTGCGTCCATGTGTACGTGTGAGTGTTGCATGTTGCATGCATGCATGCATGGGGCTTACTCCCTCCCATTGACATGTTCATATTTCAAGCTTCCTCTGTTCCCTCCATATGGTGATACTCCCTCTGTTCCCAAATACGGAGTAAAATCCTCCCTCTGTTCCCAAATACGGAGTATTTGTCTTTCTAGAGATTTCAACAAGTGACTACGTACGGAGCAAAATGAGTGAAGTGAGCGTAGAGGCATAGGGATAATGTAGAAAGGAAGTCTTCGCGATCCATTATTCCCCATCTCGGTCAGAGAGAACTATTCAACTAGTCTTCGCAGTGAAATGACAATACACGCTGTAGCAGATGGGACACTTAATTAATAAGCTGAACCAGCGTGTTGGTGTTACTAAATCATCCTTGCCTAGTACTGCCATCATGTTTGCCAGTAGAGCATGCTTTTGTCCTCCATTAACTGACATATGGGCCCTCTTGTGGTAGACCCACATGTCATTGGTGTAAATATTTACACTCCGAAGGACAGTATATCCTGGTAGTTGTAGTAGAATTAAGATTTAATGCACTTTCTTCCCCGTCTTCCACTCTTCTTCCTCCTCTCTTCTTCTTCCTCCTGTCTTCCCAATCGTCGGCCGCACACCATTTCCCCCCGCTCACTGATCGCCCGCCTATCTTATCTTCCTTGGTAGCTCGCACATACCATATCCCCCCGCTCACTGCTCGGCCACACGAGGAGAAGCTTCTTCGCTTGCTCGCCCGCCGGAATCCACTTTCCGGCTGGCTCGCAGGCACCGAAAACCCCAATGGTAGAACCGACTGACATGCAGAGCCGCGATTGGAATTCCCTCCCCGATGTTCTCTTGGAGCAGATCTGTAATCGTATGGACCTACTCAGCACCGTCCGTCTGGCCGCATGCTCGGTGTCTTTGTACCATCTACTCGTCTGCAACCGGCCGGCTCTTTTCAAGACACCCTGCTTGCTGATGCCCGATCCTCGCATGTGGCCCAGACACCGACTTGACGATCCTATGGAGGTTGCCATGGTGCCCCTCGACATGCTACCACTACCCGTCCACATGTCCTTCATGCGCGACCACTACTGGGCGGGCATGAAGGCCAACTGGATCGTCCTCATCCACCAATCCGGTAGTCCGTGGCATCTCATGGATATCTACACCCAGCGAGAGATCACCCTTTCATCGTTGGATACCGCTGCCATCGAGCCTCGCGGCCCGCCGGACACTCCTGCCTACTACGCACGAGAAGCGTCAAGCTTTTGGCTCGACCTATGTTTGCTGAAAGTTGTCTGCGAAGTGCCCACACCATCAGAAGACTACATGGATTACAAGCTCATTGCCTTGTTCAACATGGGATTAGTCTATCTGGAATCCGGTCGCCATACATGGTTACGGCTCATCGTCAATCCTGTTGAGGCAACATTTCTGTCTGATGCTATAGTGCATGATGGCATCGTTTACGCGGTCGACGCACAGATTGGCTGCCTATACTGGTGGAATCTATCGTTGTGTAATTGTTTTATCTCATCTCATCTTTACCTTATGAATACGGCTTCATGTTCATTGTTACAAATTTAGAATAGATAGTATGTCTATAACCACATCATTGCTATATGTTCCTCTCATTTCCTAGATTTTTATGACCACACATGTTATTGTTAGAGTTGATATGAGAACAATTGGCATCTAATGATTGTTAGAATAGATATTATGAGCATAACATCATGATTGCTATATGTTACTCTTATTTCCAAGATTTTTATAACAACGCATGTTATTGCTTAGAGTTGATATGGGAACAGTAGTAGTAAGTGCTATGGTAGAATATGAGTAGGTTCTGTCATAGCTGTTTTCCTCTCATTGTTACATGATGTTTGAACCATGACATATTGCTACAATATGAAAGCCATTGGCTTATTTTTTTAACTTGGGGTATGATTATGACCACGGCATTGTAATTCTCTGTCTATGATATGTGTCACTGTTATAGTAATCTCAATTCCACACATACTCTGAACATGATTGTTTATTTTTGTCCTTTTGGTCTCCAATTTGAATTGTTGCAGCAGACGCAAATGTGCTGGCCTTCATGATTCCAGGACCTGGAATCATACCAGCCGTGGGTGGTGGTTTATCGCTCGTTCAGCTGACGGCGGTCATTTGATGCTCATTCGCATGTACCAAATTGACCAAACCATTACATGAAACCACATGCAGTACAATGCCTGGGGCGTTCGTGACATTGATGGCTATGGCTGCTTCGTGTTCGAGAAAGATCCTAGCTCCAAGTGCGTACTTGTTAGTTAAACCTATGATTAAAATGTGACACTAAATACGACTAGTAAGTAGTACAGTAGCAGTACTAGTATACGTCAGTCAAATTATTCATCATGTCCACACATTGAATTGATGTGACAACACGCTACGTGTGAGGTGACACAAGAATCCCAGCGACGTGTTCGGGTATTCTGGACTTCAGATTTGGAGTACCACTTATCTGTCGAAATATTTCATCATTCACTTAAAACAGTCAATTGATCATACATTGAGTACCATATAACTGAAATTAACCGATGCAAGTTGAAGAAGGATTGGCCGGTGCTGCCGGCTGGCATCAAGTTTGATCCCATGGATCAGGAGCTGATTGAGCACCTTGAGGCCAAAGTGAGTGCTGGCAGCACGAGATCTCACCCTGTCATCGATTTGTTCATACCAACCATCGACAGCGAGCACGGCATATGCTACACCCATCCTGAGAAACTTCCAGGTAAGACACCGATCGACCGTCTACTTGCACAAACATATTCCTTTGTTTATAGCTCTATTTTTCTTTTTAGACGTAGACCTGGTGAAGCAATTACAATTTGACAGTTAATAAAAAGTGAAACAAGTGACTGCAACATGCCAAAGATGTTATGAAAATGCCAACTACGTACACTAAAACATGTATTCGACAATACTGCAGGTATCACACCGAGTGGCCTAAGCAAGCATTTCTTCCAGCGCAATTCCAGGGCGTTCAAAAGGGGTACGTGGATGCGATGCAAGATACAGTCAGAGTGTGGCATGCACGCGATGTGGCACAACACCGGCAATACCTTACCGGTGATGGTCAATGGCCGGCATACGGGTAGCAAAAAGGTTCTGGTGCTGCACACCAACAAGAACTTCGACCAGCAGAGGACCAACTGGGTGATGCACCAATACCACCTCGGGGACCTGGAGCAAGAGAAGGAGCGGGAGCTGGTCCTCTGCAAGATTTTCTACCAAACGAACACTAGGGCCAGGAGTAAAAAGATTATAAATTAGTTTGGTATTGGTACTTGCACTACCTTGTCGTCCGCAAGTTGGTATTGTTGTTAACGATCTTTTGGTATGAACTTGGCATTTGCTTCCAACAATCATGTCGAGGGTTGATGTGGATATAAAGCTGAATCATTTGTTCCAAAACGAATTTTAAGGCACCTGATTTTTATTTGATGGGTAGCATAAGCACCTGCCGTTTGAATTCCTAGTTCTCCAAATTTTTCGAAACAAGTGCATGCACTTATTATCACGATGAAAAAAAAATATCCTTGCTGCATCCCAGTTATCAGTCTGTACTTGCAGAATTCTCTCGTTTATTGAGCACGTATATTGTTTTTTTAGGTCGAGCAAGTTTCAACTAGGCTGTAGACTGCCCAGGATTGGTTTTGTTTTTATCAGGCCCAGCCCATGACGACAACGGGGCACAAAGATCCAGCACATATCTACTAGACTCTGGCCCACCAGCGTTAGTTATATTTTGTCTTACAACATCTGCAGGCAGTTTTTTTACTAAATCAAACACACAGCCTAGTTCTATTTTCCTCTTGAAACGCATGTCCTACATCCATTTTCTAATCTCTACCTATAGTTTTACTAGTTCATATACACGTATCATTATATTGAAAATTCATAAAATTCCCTTTTTATATTTACATCCTTATTTTTGTTGTTGTTTTCCCTCCCAGCGCTGATTTTTTACCGCTGGTTTTCCCTTAAACCAACTCAATTGTCACAATCTTATTTGCTTACAAAAACAAAATGATTTTTTTGGAAAATCAATAAGTTCTTAAAAAATGTTTATCATTTCAGGATTACAAAAGTTCGGACTCCACCGAAATATGCAAAATAAGGTTGAAATTTTTTACCATGCTCCTGGGCAGAAAATGGGTTGTAATAAATTACTTAAGAATTAGCAAATGGGCTGCAAATTATTAAAAAATAGCAAATGGGATCTATGTTGTCTGCCACAGATTTGGAGGCTGACTTGTGGGCCTACTAAGTTCATGCGTGTCGGTGTCAAAACCGGAGGATCTCGGATAGGGGGTCCCGAACTGTGTGTCTAAGAGGGATGGTAACAGGAGGCAGGGGACACGATGTTTTACCCAGGTTCGGGCCCTCTTGATGGAGGTAAAACCCTACGTCCTGCTTGATTATTCTTGATAATATGAGTAGTACAAGAGTTGATCTACCACGAGATAAGAGAGGCTAATCCCTAGAAGCTAGCCTATGGTATGATTGTCTGTTGTCCTACGGACTAAAACCCTCCGGTTTATATAGACACCGGAGGGGGCTAGGGTTACATAGAGTCGGTTACAAGGAAGGAGATCTACATATCCGTATTTCCAAGCTTGCCTTCCACGCCAAGGAGAGTCCCATCCGGACATGGGACGAGGTCTTCAATCTTGTATCTTCATGGTCCAACAGTCCGGCCAAAGGATATAATCCGGCTGTCCGGATACCCCCTAATCCAGGACTCCCTCAGTAGCCCCTGAACCAGGCTTCAATGACGATAAGTCCGGCGCGTAGATTGTCTTCGGCATTGCAAGGCGGGTTCCTCCTCCGAATACTTCATAGAGGATCTTGAACACGAGGATCGTGTCCGGCTCTGCAAAATAAGTTCCACATACCACCGTAGAGGGAATAATATTTACACAAATCTAATCTGCTAACGTACCCCGTAGTGTGACATCACACCACAGCCAGGTCTTTATTTGAATCGTTTTTCATAACCTATCTCAGTGTGTTTCGCGAGGCGGTTTCCTTGACACGTCTTGTCGAAGCAGAGATTGTGTCCCCTTATTACAGAATTCCCATTAATACGGCCGTGGGTAACCCAACCGCGCCTATTAGTAGGACTCCTAAATCTTAGGAAAGTCCCAAACGGCCACGAGGAGGACGCTTGATATCCACCCTCTTTATAAAGGGGACAAGTCCTTTTCCTCTCGATCTTAATCGAATTTGCCTCTCGCATCGAGTTCCAACACCCAAAGCTCAGGTTTAGGCGCTTTGGACCTTCAACTATGTCTGGATCCAACCTTCAAGGTCGGTGGATGCCTTCCTCCGTCACAGAGGAGGACATCAAGAAGCTGAGAGAGGCCAGATATCTGACCGCCGAAATTTCGCATTGGCTGCCTGCCCGAGGGCAGGTCGTCCCTACTCCTGAACCCAAAGAGAGCATCGTGTTCGTCTCCCACTTCCTCTGAGGACTAGGCCTCGCTCTGGATCCCTTTGTTAGGGGTCTTATGTTCTATTACGGGCTAGATTTTCACGATCTGGCCCCGGATTCCCTTCTTCACATCTCGACATTTATTGACGTGTGCGAGGCCTTCCTCCGCATTACCCCTCACTCCGGCATGCGGCTCAAGACCTTCGATGTGAAGCCAAAGATGATCGAGGGGCAGCACGCAGCGTGCGGAGGCGCTTCAATAAGCAAAATTGCTGACGCTCCCTGGCCTGAGGGTTACTTCCCAGAGGTGTCCGGATTGTGGCAGCGGGAGTGGTTCTACATCACAGCTCCCTGAAGTGCCAAGTGGGTAGCTGCCCCCGCCTTCCGCTCAGGCCCCCCACCACAGCTGATGTCATGGATTAGCAGGGGGCTGAGCTGGGGTCCAGTCGAGGACGTGCCAATACTGCAAAGCCGTATCCGAGATCTCTTCGAGAGATATATCAGTCTGGTTATGGTAGTGCAAGTTATGCTAGTCCGTCAAGTCCAGCCTTGCAAACGCTGGCCCCTTCGCATGTGGGAATTCAACCCATAAGGACCGCGAGCTATCCAACATTTCCTCGGCATGACGCACGAAGAGATGTAAAAATTGTTCTGCAGACCACAAATAATGTGTCCGAACATCACTGAGGATGCAGGTCTGAGCTGCAATCGCCTGGATACCCAAGTAAGTAGCCCCGCATCCGAACACACTGTCCATTTTATTCATAGCAACATTGCCCTAAAAAAGAAAAACCGCTCTTGGTCGAGGATTGGATAGCGAAGGCAAAGTTGATCAGGTGTCCGCCCCCCCCCTCCCTGAGACCTCACCAAATCCCGTGCTAACCAGGATGCTGGAAATCGTGCCTTATCAAGCGCCCTTGGGAGAAGATAAAGGGGGGAACAAGGAGGTTAGCCAGGGAGGAGGGACTGAAACTTCCTCTCCCGAGGGAACAAAGAGGACCGCCTCCGAGGACCCGGAGACAATGGTCTCCAAACGGGGGAAGAAATCTTCACCGGAGGGTCCCGCCTCGCGGGATACCCTGGCCGCACTATGCCCTCAAGGGGATCAGCCCTCCACCAAGCTGTAAGTAAAAGGGTACTTAATAATGAAAATATATCGCTTTACTTCTGAGGAAAACAACCGAAGCATTTATCTTGCAGTTCAGATCTTAGCCCTTCTCAGCAGAGCTCGTCTTCTGGGGATCTTCTTCCAGAGATGATGGAGAGAGAAACGCCTCCCCCAGACACACCGCCTCACGAGACGGGCGACCCCGAGGTGTTGTCGCGGAGGGTTTCCCCTGATCCGGCAAGGCCATAAGGTAATCCTATGGCCACCCAAAGTCCTCAGTATCCAGCTCTTGAAGAGAGCAATCAAAAGAGTCTGGCACCGTCTGGTGTGCGGTCGAACGTACTAAGGGATCTGCTAGAGCAAGCGGCTATCTCAGAAGAGCACCACATGTTGATGGGTACGGTGATTGAAAGGATTTCTTCCGCCGAAAGCGGGTTGCATGAAGCCTTTGTGAGTCTACTGACGGGTTTTGAGGTACGTGAAATGATGTACATTTTTGACAGTACCGCACATTTTTAGATGTTCCCTATGTAGATAGTAGCCCCAGAGACTCTGGTTGTCATCGGAAATTGCGACAAATAGAGGATCATAGTCCCAGGTAATAACCAGACCGCCTTTATGTGCAGGTGGTTGAAGCTCTGGTGGCTAGCCGGACTGATGGGTTTGCTGAACTAAGGCGGCAGCTGGATGCGGCAGATGCCGACATCGTGCTTGTCAACAAGCGGCTTGACGAGGCACAGGGTCAGTGATTTTTCTGGTGATTGTCACATAGTAAGAGCAGCATGATGCCAATATCTTTAATATATTGTGACTGCAGATGGAGCTGCCGCCGTGGAGAACCTTCGGGCAGAACTTGCCCAAGCCAAGGAGCACGCAAGGAGCCGCAATGCGGCCGCTTTAAAGGCGGCCGAGGGTTTAAGGGCCGAACAGGCCGCACATTGCGAGAGCAAAGAAAAAATTGCCAAGATGGCCGTGGAGTTAAAAGATGCTGCTGACCGTTACCGGCTTCTTGAAGAGGAAAACCGGGCGAAGGCGACGGACCTGGAGAAGGCCCGGGTGGCTGCCAAGGAAGCCCGCTCCAAAATTAGAGCGACGAAGGAGGAGCTGAATCAAGCTGCGGATATCGTTTTTGGGAAGCCCTTCTTGTTACGGACTAAGTTCGGAGATCCAAAATATGCTCCTCTAGACCGGCTATGGAGTTCTACGAACGAGTACATGGATTTGGCTGCAAGTGCTGCTGATGCGGCCGAGTACTTCAAGGATCAGAAGGGTCCTGAAGTGGAGAAGCTGTTCTGGTCATAGTTTCACGCTCCAGTCCGTCCGCTGTTGCTGAATGAGCGATTGGCCGGTTGGGCCGAGCTCCATAGATTATCCGGACTTGCCATGAGGTCTGTAGTGGATCATCTGTGGCCAAGAGGGCCAAGGCCGAATAGCTACTTTAGCTTGGTGCAACAATTCCTTGGTGTTGTGCCACGCATCGATGTTGTAAAGAGGTCGGCGTGCATAGAGGGCTCGCGGATGGCCCTTGCCCGTGTCAAAACATACTGGCGGAGATGGATGCCAGCACTGTTGTGGTACAGGGTTCGGCTATAGGCCGAGTGGCTGCCGAGCACTACTTTGAAGAAGTTCTTGAAGGCGCTCGTTTGATAGAGGCTTAGTGCTCGAAGAATATTATGTTTAAGTGACATGTATTCCCATTGTAAGAACAATGTTTTATTGAATTTATCAAGGCTGTATTTATACTTTTGCCCGAAAGTGCTATGATGCCTCTTGTGCGGCCGTTTATGTATATATGTATATAACCTGAAAGATGGCAGTCGTCGGCTTCAGCCCCCACGCATATAATGCGGAGGTGTTCGCAGAAGACGCATGTTCACACCTGATCCAACGTCTTGGTCCATTAAGGAGGTGATAGCGCAGCGAACTAGGCAATCGGACTATAATGCTTTAACACTTTCACTTAGCCAGAGGAGTTTGACAGTGCGGCTACTATATAGCCCCTGGTGGCTCCGCGCTCATCCGGATTCGGGGCGCGTACATGCCTGGCCGAGAAACGGCCCTTCGTTAAGGCGGAGGAATCTCGAAGATTCCGCTAGGTCATCGAGTGGTTGACCAGTCCCACGCTATATCATGACAGTCAGCTTTCGGCTTTCTCTACTAAGGTGCTCGTCTGGATGAACCAGGGCACAATCACGGTAGTTCTCCTGGTGCCGCCTTAGCCGATAGAGCGGAACGTAAGGCAGCAAAACACAGGAGCCGGGCAAACCCAACATTTGATCAAAGACATGATTCGGAGCTGATGCATATAAGGCCAAACTCGCGACGATGAACACTCCCTAGGGTATTCGGTCTTTATGATGTAAACCGGGTCGAAACAGTGCCCTTTGTAATGAGCCCCTGGTGTCCAGGTACGCGCAATATTATGACGTGGCCACATGCCAATACGTCAGCATCCTTCTCGATTGTACTGAGAATCCGAGGGATGTTTATCAACAAGAGACAGTAAAAAAGTTTTACGCAGGGTCTTAATCTAAAAGGAATCCTCGGAACGGGTCCCTGCTGCACGTATGCGCCTGTGTCTCCATTGTGCCGTATTCTGGACGGGTGTAGCACGATGGTCATCTGAAAAAGAAAGGAACTTAATTGAAAAGTTGTCGTGCAAAAGGTAGGTTATACTAAATAAACCATGTACAGTTCAAAATGAGTAAAGTTGAGCCTAATTGCCACTTGTTTGCGTGCGTTGAGCCCCTTGTATTGTAATAGGGGTATAGCCATCAAACCTATATCAATTACATATAGCTGCACCGGAATCGTCCAACCCCGTCTATGGTCTTAACGACCTGTCAGATGCTTTAATTGGTGAGGCCGTTTAGTGTGCGGCTGCCAGGGCAGCCGCACGGTCTTCCGCGCACAAGGAGCGCTCAATATTTCCATTTACTGTAATGATGCCATGTGGACCGGGCATCTTAAGCATGAGAGAAGCATAATGCGGTATTGCGTTAAAGCGAGCGAAAGCTTCGCATCCGAGCAGTGCTTGATAACCACTTTGGAACGGAGCGATGTGGAACGTTAAATTTTCGCTGCGGAAGTTATCGGGAAAGCCGAATATAACCTCTAGTAGCAGGGAGCCCGTGCAATGGGCCTCTAGGCCTGGCATTACTCCTTTAAAGGTAGTATTGTTGTGGCTAATTTTTGTTGGGTCTATCCCCATTTTGCGGACTGTGTCCTGATATATCAGGTTTAAACTGTTGCCGCCGTCCATCAGGACTCGTGTGAAGTGGTATCCATCAATTATTGGGTCTAATACCAAGGCAGCCCATCCTGCACGTCCGATACTTGCCGAGTAATCCCGATGGTCAAAGGTGATCGGTTGGGACGACCAGTGGCAGAACTCCGCGGTGATAGGCCCTGGGGCATGTGTCTCTAGGAGTGCCGCTTTGTTTCTCCCCTTTGTCACGTGTAACACGTTTACTATTTTGACTTCTGGTGGGAATTTCTCTAGTTCCCCAGTGCTTTGCTTGCGAGGCTCGTCCTCGTCTTCGCTTGGTGTATCCTGCCCCTTATGTTCGGCGTTGAGCTTGTCGGACTGCTTGAAGACCCAACATTCTCTATGGGTATGATATGCAGGCTTATCGGGGGTGTTGTGGATCTGACATATTTTATCCAGAATCTTGTTTAGGCTGGACAGTTCGTCTCTGTTGCCTTTGGAGCGCAGCTCTTGTTGACCTGGCCGAGAGCTTCTAAATCCGGCGTTTACCGCCGTGCTCTTCGGGCTGTCTTCTTTATTCTGGCGCTTGTTTTTGCTGCGTCGTGGTTTCCCGTTTCCGTCCTTGACTTCGGATGTACTTGGGTCGCTGGTGTTGCATCGGGCTAACCAGCTATCCTCGCCCGTGCAAAAGTGGGTCATGAGGCTTGTTAATGCTGCCATTGTTCTTGGCTTTTCTTGGCCGAGGTGTCTGGCAAGCCATTCGTCTCGAACGTTGTGCTTAAAAGCTGTTAAGGCTTCGGCGTCCGGGTAGTTGACTATTTGGTTCTTTTTAGTGAGAAACCTATTCCAAAGCTTTCGGGCTGACTCTCCAGGCTGTTGAGTTATATGACTCAAATCGTTTGCATCCGATGGTCGTACATAGGTCCCTTGAAAATTTGCCTGAAAAGCGTCTTCGAGCTCTTCCCAGCTTCCAATGGAGTTTCCGGGGAGGCTTTTAAGCCAGTGCCGAGCTGGCCCTTTGAGCTTGAGGGGTAAGTACTTGATGGCGTGGAGATCATCTCCTCGAGCCATATGGATATGGAGGATGTAGTCCTCAATCCAGACCCCAGGGTTTGTCGTTCTGTCGTACGCCTCTATAATTATGGGTTTGAATCCCTCTGGAAATTCGTGGTCCAGCACCTCATCGGTGAAACATAGGGGGTGTGCGGCACCCCTGTATTTGGGTGTACCGTGGTGTTGGGATGTTTGTTGTGTTGCATTGCATGCTGGAGCGCGCTTGCGTGGCCCGTAGATGGATCTGGTTACGCCGTCCTTTTGATGCGAGCCCTCACGTGGATCGCGTACTGGCTTATGTGCGGCGTCGTTTGCCGCTCTATGTTGGCCACGAGGTCGTCTATCCGACCGGATGGTCGTTTTGTTTTTTGATTGCGGGGGATCTAAGGCCTCCTCATCGAATTCAGGTAGCAATTTTCGCTTCGGGTAGCTTTTGGTGTGGCAATTACCGCCGTACTTCGCTGCAGTGTTGAGTACTTCACTCCATCTGATTCTGAGTGTGTCTTGTGCAAACCTGAGCCTTTGCTTCTGCTTTTTCAGACTCCTCACAGTGGCAACAAGCCTTTGATGGGTATTCTGTTGCTCCGGGTGCCTGTCCGGTGTGATGTTATCCGGACTGTTATCTTCGACGAAGTCAGGTTGTTCGGTTTGATTCTCCATGTTGCTGTGGTCGGACGATGGTTCAATGTCATGTTTGTCATCCGCTGGCTCGCCTTGCTCTATCGCTGGGTTTATATGATCGTTGCTTCTGCCGAGGCGGGATTTGGAGCGGCGCTTACGCCGCCACTTTGACTGCTTCTCGAGGGAACAACCCTTCGCTGCGTCCTTCCATTCTTTGTCGTCATTTTCTTTGGGTGTGTCCACCATGTATACATCATATGATTAAGTGGGCGTCCAGTGCCCTGTGGGCAGTGGTTCCTGTTGGTCTCCTGCATCGTCGTCCATACCGTCGATGCCTTCGGAGTCGAAGTCGAGCATGTCGGTCAAATCATCGACAGTGGCTACTAAGTGGGTGGTGGGTGGGCGGCGAATTTCTTCGTCATCCGCATCCCAATTCTGTCGGACATAGTTTGGCCAGGGCTCTCCTAACAGAGAGAGAGACCTTAATGAGTTCACTATGTCGCTGAAAGGCGAGTGCTGAAAGATATCCGCGGAGGTGAACTCCATGATCGGCGCCCAGCCGGATTCGATGGGCACGGGCGCAGGCGGTTCGGAGTCCGTGGCCGGGGAAGAATCCGGCGGTTTGGCATCACGGCTCTTGTGAAGGGTAAGGTCGATACTCAGCTCGATCGCCAATGAGAGTGTGGCCTCCATGGCAGGGTTTATCCACCCGTCACTGGATGGCGCAATTGGCTCCGATTTGAGGGTCGGAGCGGTCGCTGATGCGATCTCCCGAACACTGTCCGATGGTAGAGCTAAGTCATGCTCATCGTGACCGTGTGGCACACTCGGCAAGGGCTTGAATCCGTCGAAGATCAAGTCTTTGTGGATGTCGACTGTGTATTTCAAGTTTCCAAATCTGACCAGATAGCCAGGGCGTAGCTCTCGATCTGCTCCAGATGGCCAAGCGAGTTGGCTCGCAGTGCGGAGCCGCCGAATACAAAGATCTGTCCGGGGAGAAAAGTCTCACCCTGGACTGCATCGCTATCGATGATCGAAGGAGCCATCAAGCCTAATGACGACGACATAGAGGAACTCTCAATGAAAGCACCAATGTCGGTGTCAAAACCGGCGGATCTCGGGTAGGGGGTCCCGAACTGTGTGTCTAAGGCGGATGGTAAAAGGAGGAAGGGGACACAATGTTTTACCTAGGTTCGGGCCCTCTTGATGGAGGTAAAACCCTACGTCCTGCTTGATTATTCTTGATAATATGAGTAGTACAATAGTTGATCTACCACGAGATCAGAGAGGCTAAACCCTAGAAGCTAGCCTATGGTATGATTGTTTGTTGTCCTACGGACTAAAACCCTCCGGTTTATATAGACACCGGAGGGGGCTAGGGTTACACAGAGTCGGTTACAAGGAAGGAGATCTACATATCCGTATTGCCAAGCTTGCCTTCCACGCCAAGGAGAGTCCCATCCGGACATGGGACGAGGTCTTCAATCTTGTATCTTCATGGTCCAACGGTCCGGCCAAAGGATATAATCCGGCTGTCCGGATACCCCCTAATCCAGGACTCCCTCAATGCGTACACAAGGTTTCTCAAAAAAGAAACTTAGTCAACAATCGACTCTACCAACGTCAGGCCGTTAGATGTCAATCTAACGGCAATCGTGCTTCTTCAGTCTCTGATCTTCCTGCCCCAGCAGCCCAAACCAGCGCTGTCGGAACTGAAGGAAATATGCCCTAGAGGCAATAATAAAGTTATTATTTATTTCCTTATTTCATGATAAATGTTTATTATTCATGCTAGAATTTTATTAACCGGAAACATAATACATGTGTGAATACATAGACAAACTGAGTGTCACTAGTATGCCTCTACTTGACTAGCTCGTTAATCAAAGATGGTTATGTTTCCTAACCAAGGACAAAGAGTTGTTATTTGATTAACGGGATCACATCATTAGGAGAATGATGTGATTGACATGACCCATTCCATTAGCTTAGCACCCGATCGTTTAGTATGTTGCTATTGCTTTCTTCATGACTTATACATGTTCCTATGACTATGAGATTATGCAACTCCCGTTTGCCGGAGGAACACTTTGTGTGCTACCAAATATCACAACGTAACTGGGTGATTATAAAGGAGCTCTACAGGTGTCTCCAAAGGTACATGTTGGGTTGGCGTATTTCGAGATTAGGATTTGTCACTCCGATTGTCGGAGAGGTATCTCTGGGCCCTCTCGGTAATGCACATCACATAAGCCTTGCAAGCATTGCAACTAATGAGTTAGTTGCGAGATGATGTATTACGGAACGAGTAAAGAGACTTGCCGGTAACGAGATTGAACTAGGTATTGAGATACCGATGATCGAATCTCGGGCAAGTAACATACCGATGACAAAGGGAACAACGTATGTTGTTATGCGGTCTGACCGATAAAGATCTTCGTAGAATATGTAGGAGCCAATATGGGCATCCAGGTCCCGCTATTGGTTATTGACCGGAGACGTGTCTCGGTCATGTCTATATTGTTCTCGAACCGTAGGGTCCGCACGCTTAAGGTTTCGATGACAGTTATATTATGAGTTTATGAGTTTTGATGTACCGAAGGAGTTCGGAGTCCCGGATGAGATCGGGGACATGACGAGGAGTCTCGAAATGGTCGAGACGTAAAGATCGATATATTGGACGACTATATTCGGACTTCGGAAAGGTTCCGAGTGATTCGGATATTTTTCGGAGTACCGGAGAGTTACGGGAATTCGCCGGGAGAAGTATTGGGCCTTATTGGGCCATACGGGAAAGAGAGAGGGGCTGCCTAGGGCAGGCCGCGCACCCCCCCAAGGCCTAGTCCGAATTGGACTAGGGGGACGGGTTGCACCCCTTCCTTGTTTCCTACTCCTACTACATGGAAGAACTCCTAGTTGGACTAGGAAAGGGGGAATCCTACTCCCGGTGGGAGTAGGACTCCCCTAGGGCGCGCCATAGAGAGGGCCGGCCCTCCCCTCCTCCACTCCTTTATATACGGGGGCAGGGGGCACCCCATAGACACACAAGTTGATCTTCGTGATCGTTCCTTAGCCGTGTGCGGTGCCCCCCTCCACCATATTCCACCTCGATCATATTGTAGCGGTGCTTAGGCGAAGCCCTGCGACGGAACTCCTCCCCGACGCTTTGCTGGATCGGAGCCCGGGTATCGTCATCGAGCTGAACGTGTGCCAAGAACTCGGAGGTGCCGGAGTAACGGTGCTTGGATCGGTCGAACCGTGAAAAGACGTACGACTACATCAACCACGTTGTGCTAACGCTTCCATTGTCGATCTACAAGGGTACGTAGATCACACTCTCCCCTCTTGTTGCTATACATCACCATGATCTTGCGTGTGCGTAGGAAATTTTTTGAAATTACTACGTTCACCAACAGTGGCATCCGAGCCTAGGTTTTATGTGTTGATGTTATATGCACGAGTAGAACACAAGTGAGTTGTGGGCGATATAAGTCATACTGCTTACCAGCATGTCATACTTTGGTTCGGCGGTATTGTTGGACGAAGCGGCCCGGACCGACATTACGCGTACGCTTACGCGAGACCGGTTCTCCCGATGTGCTTTGCACAAAGGTGGCTAGCGGGTGACAGTTTCTCCAACTTTAGTTGAACCAAGTGTGGCTACGCCCGGTCCTTGCGAAGGTTAAAACAGCACCAACTTGACAAACTATCGTTGTGGTTTTGATGCGTAGGTAAGATTGGTTCTTGCTTAAGCATGTAGCAGCTACGTAAAACTTGCAACAACAAAGTAGAGGACATCTAACTTGTTTTTGCAGCGCATGTTGTGATGTGATATGGTCAAAACATGATGAGATATAAGTTGTTGTATGAGATGATCATGTTTTGTTAAAGTTATCGGCAACTGGCAAAAGCCTTATGGTTGTCTCTTTATTGCATAAGATGCAAGCGCCAAATAATTGCTTTACTTTATCGCTATGCGATAGCAATAGTTGCAAGAGCAATTGTTGGCAAGACGACCACGTGACGACACATTGATATAGATCAAGATGATGGAGATCATGGTGTCATGCCGGTGACGATATAGATCATGACAGTACTTTGGAGATGGAGATCAAAGAAGCAATATGATGATGGCCATATCATGTCACATATTTTGATTGCATATGATGTTTATCTTTTATACATCTTATTTTTGCTTAGTTTGACGGTAGCATTCTAAGATGATCTCTCACTAATTATCAAGAAGTGTTCTCCCTGAGTATGCCCGTTGTGAAAGTTCTTCATGCTGAGACACCACGTGATGATCGGGTGTGATAGGCTCTACGTTCAAATACAACGGGTGCAAAACAGTTGCACACGCGGAATACTCAGGTTATACTTGACGAGCCAAGCATATACAGATATGGCCTCGGAACACGGAGACCGGAAGGTCGAGCGTGAATCATATAGTAGATATGATCAACATAGTGATGTTCACCAATGAAACTGCTCCATCTCACGTGATGATCGGACATGGTTTAGTTGATTTGGATCACGTGATCACTTAGAGGATTAGAGGGATGTCTATCTAAGTGGGAGTTCTTAAGTAATATGATTAATTGAACTTAAATTTATCATGAACTTAGTCCTGGTAGTATTTTGCAAATTATGTTATAGATCAATAGCTCGCGTTGTTGCTTCCCTGTGTTTATTTTGATATGTTCCTAGAGAAAATTGTGTTGAAAGATGTTAGTAGCAATAATGCGGATTGGATCCGTGATCTGAGGTTTATCCTCATTGCTGCACAGAAGAATTATGCCCTTGATGCACCTCTAGGTGACGGACCTATTGCAGGAGCAGATGCAGACGTTATAAACGTTTGGCTAGCTCAATATGATGACTACTTGATAGTTTAGTGCACCATGCTTAATGGCTTAGAATCAGGACTTCAAAGACATTTTGAACATCATGGAGCATATGAGATGTTCCAGGAGTTGAAGTTAATATTTCAAGCAAATACCCGAGTTGAGAGATATGAAAGTCTCCAACAAGTTCTATAGCTAAAAGATGGAGGAGAATCGCTCAACTAGTGAGCATGTGCCCAGATTGTCTGAGTACAACAATCGCTTGAATCAAGTGGGAGTTAATCTTCCAGATAAGATAGTGATTGACAGAATTCTCTAGTCACCATCACCAAGTTAGTAGAACTTTGTGATGAACTATGATATGCAAGGGATAATGGAAACGATTCCCAAGCTCTTCGTAATGCGGAAATTGATGAAGGTAGAAATCGAGAAAAACATCAAGTGTTGATGGTAGACAAGACCACTAGTTTCAAGAAAAGGGCAGAGGGAAGAAGGGGAACTTCAAGAAGAACAGCAAGCAAGTTGCTGTTCAAGTGAAGAAGCCCAAGTCTGGTCCTAAGCCTGAGACTAAGTGTTTCTACTGCAAAGGGACTGGTCACTGGAAGCGGAACTACCCCAAGTGATTGGCAGATAAGAAGGATGGCAAAGTGAACATAAGTATATTTGATATACATGTTATTGATGTGTACTTTACTAGTGTTTATAGCAACCCCTCAGTATTTGATACTAGTTCAGTTGCTAAGATTAGTAACTCAAAATGGGAGTTGCAAAATAAACAGAGACTAGTTAAGGGTAAAGTGACGATGTGTGTTGGAAGTGGTTCCAAGATTGATATGATCATCATCGCACACTCCCTATACTTTTGGGATTAGTGTTGAACCTGAATAAGTTTTATTTGGTGTTTGCGTTAAGCATGAATATGATTTGATCATGTTTATTGTAATACGGTTATTCATTTAAGTAAGAGAATAAATTGTTGTTCTGTTTACATGAATAAAACCTCATATGGTTACACACCCAATGAAAATAGTTTGTTGGATCTCGATCGTAGTGATACACA
Organism: Triticum aestivum; assembly: GCF_018294505.1. Classification (NCBI taxonomy): domain Eukaryota; kingdom Viridiplantae; phylum Streptophyta; class Magnoliopsida; order Poales; family Poaceae; genus Triticum; species Triticum aestivum. Next base: position 607,401,504 of record NC_057800.1, read on the forward strand.
TAATCATAATATTGAAACCAAAAGATGCAAAGTTAATAATGATAGTGCAACTTATTTGTAGCACTTCCGTTTAGGTCATATTGGTGTAAAGCGCATGAAGAAACTCCATGCTGATGGGATTTTGGAATCACTTGATTATGAATCACTTGATGCTTGCGAACCATGCCTCATGGGCAAGATGACTAAGACTCCGTTCTCCGGAGCGAGCAACTGACTTATTGGAAATAATACATACTGATGTATGCGGTCCGATGAGTGTTAAGGATCACGGCAAGTATCATTATTTTCTGAACTTCACAGATGATTTGAGCAGATATGGGTATATCTACTTGATGAAACATAAGTCTGAAACATTTGAAAAGTTCAAAGAATTTCAGAGTGAAGTGGAAAATCATCGTGACAAGAAAATAAATTTTCTACGATCTGATCGCGGAGACAAATATTTGAGTTACGAGTTTGGTCTTCAATTAAAACAATGTGGAATAGTTTCACAAACTCATGCCACATGGAACACCACAGCATAATGGTGTGTCTGAACGTCATAACCGTACTTTATTGGATATAGTGCAATCTATGATGTCTCTTACCGATCTACCACTATCGTTTTGGGGTTATGCATTAGAGACAGCTGCATTCACGTTAAATAGGGCACCATCTAAGTCCGTTGAGACGACACAATCTGAACTGTGGTTTGGCAAGAAACCAAAGTTGTCGTTTCTTAAAGTTTGGGGTTGTGATGCTTATATGAAAAAGTTTCATCCTAATAAGCTCAAACCCAAATCGGAGAAATATGTCTTCATAGGATACCCAAAGGAGACTGTTGGGTACACCTTCTATCACAAATCCGAAGGCAAGACTTTTGTTGCTAAATTCGGAGTTTTTCTAGAGAAGGAGTTTCTCTCGAAAGAAGTGAGTGGGAGGAAAGTAGAACTTGATGAGGTAACTGTACCTGCTCCCTTATTGGAAAGTAGTTCATCACAGAAATTTGTTCCTGTGACTACTACACCAATTAGTGAGGAAGCTAATGATGATGATCATGTAACTTCAGATCAGGTTACTACCAAATCTCGTAGGTAAACCAGAGTGAGATCCGCACCAGAGTGGTACGGTAATCCTGTTCTGCAAGTCATGTTACTAGACCATGACGAACTTGCGAACTATGAGGAAGCGATGATGAGCCCAGATTCCGCGAAATGGTTTGAGGCCATGAAATCTGAGATATGATCCATGTATGAGAACAAAGTATGGACTTTGGTTGACTTACCCGATGATCGGCAAGCCATAGAAAATAAATGGATCTTCAAGAGGAAGACGGACGCTGATAGTAGTGTTACTATCTACAAAGCTAGAATTGTCGCAAAAGGTTTTCGACAAGTTCAAGGTGTTGACTACGATGAGATTTTCTCACTCATATCTATGCTTAAGTCTGTCCGAATCATGTTAGCAATTGCCGCATTTTATGAAATCTGGCAAATGGATAAACAAAACTCCATTCCTTAATGGATTTACTAAAGAAGAGTTGTATACGATGCAACTAGAAGGTTTTGTCGATCCTAAAGGTGTTAACTAAATATGCAAGCTCCAGCGATCCATCTATGGACTAGTGCAAGAATCTCGGAGTTGGAATATACGCTTTGATAAGTTGATCAAAGCATATAGTTTTATACAGACTTGTGGTGAAGCCTGTATTTACAAGAAAGTGAGTGGGACCACTACAACATTTCTGATAAGTATATGTGAATGACATATTGTTGATCGGAAATAATGTAGAATTATTCTGCAAAGCATAAAGGAGTCTTTGAAAGGAGTTTTTCAAAGAAAGACCTCGGTGAAGCTGCTTACATATTGAGTATCAAGATCTATAGAGATAGATCAAGACACTTGATAAGTTTTTTCAATGAGTACATACCTTGACAAGATTTTGAAGTAGTTTAAAATGGAACAGTCAAAGAAAAGGTTTCTTGCCTGTGTTACAAGGTGTGAAGTTGAGTAAGACTCAAAGCCCGACCACGGCAGAAGATAGAAAGAGAATGAAAGTCATTCCCTATGCCTCAGTCATAGGTTCTATAAAGTATGCCATGCAGTATACCAGAACTATTGTATGCCCTACCACTGAGTTTGGCAAGGGAGTACGATAGTGATCTAGGAGTAGATCACTGGACAGCGGTCAAAATTATCCTTAGTGGAATAAGGATATGTTTCTCGATTATGGAAGTGAAAAAAGGTTCGTCGTAAAGGGTTACGCCGATGCAAGTTTTGACACTAATCTAGATGACTCTAAGTCTCGGTCTAGATACATATTGAAAGTGGGAGCAATTAGCTAGAGTAGCTCCATGCAGAGCATTGTTGACATAGAAATTTGCAAAATACATGCAGATCTGAATGTGGCAGACCCGTTGACTAAGATTCTCTCACAAGCAAAACATGATCACACCTTAGTACTCCTTGGGTGTTAATCACATAGCGATGTGAACTAGATTACTGAATCTAGTAAACCCTTTGGGTGTTGGTCACATGGCGATGTGAACTATGGGTGTTAATCACATGATGATGTGAACTATCGATGTTAATCACATGGTGATGTGATCTAGATTATTGACTCTAGTGCAAGTGGGAGACTGAAGGAAATATGCCCTAGAGGCAATAATAAAGTTATTATTTATTTCCTTATTTCATGATAAATGTTTATTATTCATGCTAGAATTGTATTAACCGGAAACATAATACATGTGTGAATACATAGACAAACAGAGTGTCACTAGTATGCCTCTACTTGACTAGCTCGTTAATCAAAGATGGTTATGTTTCCTAACCATGGACAAAGAGTTGTTATTTGATTAACGGAATCACATCATTAGGAGAATGATGTGATTGACATGACCCATTCCATTAGCTTAGCACCTGATCGTTTAGTATGTTGCTATTGCTTTCTTCATGACTTATACATGTTCCTATGACTATGAGATTATGCAACTCCCGTTTGCCGGAGGAACACTTTGTGTGCTACCAAACATCACAACGTAACTGGGTGATTATAAAGGAGCTCTACAGGTGTCTCCAAAGGTACATGTTGGGTTGGCGTATTTCAAGATTAGGATTTGTCACTCCGATTGTCGGAGAGGTATCTCTGGGCCCTCTCGGTAATGCACATCACATAAGCCTTGCAAGCATTGCAACTAATGAGTTAGTTGCGAGATGATGTATTACGGAACGAGTAAAGAGACTTGCCGGTAACGAGATTGAACTAGGTATTGAGATACCGACGATCGAATCTCGGGCAAGTAACATACCGATGACAAAGGGAACAACGTATGTTGTTATGCGGTCTGACCGATAAAGATCTTCGTAGAATATGTAGGAGCCAATATGGGCATCCAGGTCCCGCTATTGTTTATTGACCGGAGACGTGTCTCGGTCATGTCTACATTGTTCTCGAACCGTAGGGTCCACACGCTTAAGGTTTCGATGACAGTTATATTATGAGTTTATGAGTTTTGATGTACCGAAGGAGTTCGGAGTCCCGGATGAGATCGGGGACATGACGAGGAGTCTCGAAATGGTGGAGACGTAAAGATCGATATATTGGACGACTATATTCGGACTTCGGAAAGGTTTTGAATGATTCGGATATTTTTCGGAGTACCGGAGAGTTATGGGAATTCGCCGGGAGAAGTATTGGGCCTTATTGGGCCATACGGGAAAGAGAGAGGGGCTGTCTAGGGCAGGCCGCGTGCCCCCCCCAAGGCCTAGTCCGAATTGGACTAGGGGGGGGGCTGCACCCCTTCCTTGTTTCCTACTCCTACTACATGGAAGGACTCCTAGTTGGACTAGGAAAGGGGGAATCCTACTCCCGGTGGGAGTAGGGCTCCCCTAGGGCACGCCATAGAGAGGGCCGGCCCTCCCCTCCTCCACTCCTTTATATGCGGGGGCAGGGGGCACCCCATAGACACACAATTTGATCTTCGTGATCGTTCCTTAGCCGTGTGCGGTGCCCCCCTCCACCATATTCCACCTCGGTCATATTGTAGCGGTGCTTAGGCGAAGCCCTGCGACGGAACTCCTCCCCGACGCTTTGCTGGATCGGAGCCCGGGGATCGTCATCGAGCTGAACGTGTGCCAAGAACTCGGAGGTGCCGGAGTAACGGTGCTTGGATCGGTCGAACCGTGAAGACGTACGACTACATCAACCACGTTGTGCTAACGCTTCCGTTGTCGATCTACAAGGGTACGTAGATCACACTCTCCCCTCTTGTTGTTATACATCACCATGATCTTGCGTGTGTGTAGGAAATTTTTTGAAATTACTATGTTCACCAACAGGAACCGCCTGCTCCCGCCTCCCGTGGCCGGCTGTGCTGCCGGGCAGGCCTCACGGCCCCATCATATACTCGCATCCCTGGCCTGTCTATCCCTCTACTCACCCACACCTCCTGTTATTTTCTGGCGATGGCAGCCGAACCAATCAACCCTCGTACTCTCCACCGCGTGGGCAGCCACTATCGTGTCTTCCCGGGCTCCGTGTCGTTCCCTTCATAGGCCTCGCCGTCGTCCACCGCCCTGGTGCTCTCAGCGCGGCATGGTCAACATGGTCAACGAACGACATCCATCGGAACTGGACTGTACGTGGAGAGGCTGACAGCTGGGTCCACGGCCACACACAAGGAAATGCCTCCTTATTATGCGCAAAAAAAGATTACACCACCTGACATCTGGGACCCGCCGGAAGGGGCTCTGTATTTCGCAAAAAAACGTTCCCTCCGCTGACAGGTAGGACCCACCAACTATATCTTTGCACGCAAGGAAGTGTCTCCTTATTGCGCACAAAAAAAATGAATACCCCCCTGCCAGCTGGGACCCACCATAGTGGGAGGCTGACTTGTGGGCCTACTAAGTTGACGAGGACGGAGGGCTTTGTGAACTTAGTCAATATATGAACGATTCTAGCACCAGTTACCGTACGATGTCCATCCAACGGTCGTAGTGCTTCTTCAACCTCTGGTCTTCTTGCTCCAGCCGCCCAAACCAGCGCCGGTCGTGCCGCGTGCTCCTGCCTCCCGTGGTCGGCTATGATGCCGCGGAGGCCTCACCGCCCCCTACTACTCCCACCGCTGGTTAGGCCATCCCTCTACTCACCCACACCCCCTATTATTCTGCAGCAACGGCAGCCTCGCACCGCAGCCGAACCAGTGAACCCTCGTACTCCTCTCCGCGTGAGCATCCACCGCCGCGTCTTCCCTCGCTCCGCGTCGTCCCCTTCCTAGGCCTCATCGTCGTCCACCACCTTGGTGCTCTCGACACGGAGTGGTCAATGTGGTCAATGACCGACTTCCATCGGAAGAGTACTGTACGTGGAGAGGCTGAAAGCAGGGTCCACGGCAGCTGCAAGGAAGTGCCTCCTTATTATGCGCAAAATAATTATTCCTGCACCTGACAGCGGGGACCCACCGGACGGGCCACCGTATTTCATGAAAAAAACGTTTCCCCCCTGACTGTTGGGACCCACCAGCTACATCTTCGCACGCAAGAAAGTGCCTAACATTCGGGACCCACCTGGTCGAAGCGTACGTAGCGTTGTCATTCTGGTCGCTAACGTGTACGTACATACTGGTCGATGCAGAGCGCGCATGTGTCGTAGTAGAGGCGCGCATGTAGCATGTACACGTACGTACAGCGGCCAGTGTGCAAGAAAGAAAATACGGCCACGTACATACATGCGGGTGGGGTCTCGAACGCCTACTCGCGCATACGTATGGCCAGGGCTCGAATACATGGCTAGGTCGGAACGGAGAAACCGTGTCGTCGTCGCCCACAAAAAAAATCAGTGTCGTCGTCGTGTTCATGGGGAGGCAACAGAATGGTCGTGTTCATCGGGAGGCAACGGAACGCGTGGGAGCCAACCGGCTTGGACGGAACAGCCGATGGAAATGAGGCCTGGCGTACCGCATAACGAAGGAAAAGGCCTTGTGTTCGACCGGCCACGTTCAAAACGGGATCCTGTTGTTGGGGAACGTAGTAATTTCAAAAATTTCCTACGCACACGCAAGATCATGGTGATGCATAGCAATGAGAGTTCCGTCAGCACGACGGTGTGATGATGGTGATGATGTTACTACCGATGCAGGGCTTCGCCTAAGCACCGCTACGATATGATCGAGGTGGATTATGGTGGAGGGGGGCACCGCACACGGCTAAGGGATCAATGATCAACTTGTGTGTTCTAGGGTGCCCCCCTGCCCTCGTATATAAAGCAGCAAGGGGGAGGCCAGCCGGCTCTCCTAGGGCGCGCCAGGAGGAGGAGTCCTCCTCTTAGTAGGAGTAAGACTCCCCTTTCCTACTCCTACTAGGAGGAGAAAGGAAGGGGGAAGGGAAGAAGGAAGCAGAGGGAGGAAAGGAGGAAAGGGGGCCGGCCCCCTAGTCCAATTCGGTTTGGGCTAGGGGGCGCGCGCCCTGCCTCCTCTCTTCCACCACTTGGCCCATAAGGCCCAATACTTCTTCCCCGTATTCTCGTAACTCCCCGGTACTCCGAAAAATACACGAATCACTCGGAACCTTTCCGATGTCCGAATATAGTCGTCCAATATATCGATCTTTATGTATTGACCATTTCGAGACTCCTCGTCATGTCCCCGATCTCATCTGGGACTCCGAACTACCTTTGGTATATCAAATCACATAAACTCATAATATCGATCGTCACCGAACATTAAGCGTGCGAACCCTACGGGTTCGAGAACTATGTAGACACGACTGAGACACGTCTCCAGTCAATAACCAATAGAGGAACCTGGATGTTCATATTGGCTCCTACATATTCTACGAAGATCTTTATCGATCAAACCGCATAACAACATACGTTGTTCCCTTTGTCATCGGTATGTTACTTGCCCGAGATACGATCGTCGGTATCTCAATACCTAGTTCAATCTCGTTACCGGAAAGTCTCTTTACTCGTTTCTGTAATGCATCATCCCGCAACTAACTCATTAGCCGCATTGCTTGCAAGGCTTATAGTGATGTGCATTACCGAGAGGGCCTAGAGATACCTTTCCGACAATCAGAGTGACAAATCCTAATCTCGATCTATGCCAAATCAACAAGTACCATCGGAGACACCTGTAGAGCACCTTTATAATCACCCAGTTACGTTGTGACGTTTGGTAGCACACAAAGTGTTCCTCCGATATTCAGGAGTTGCATAATCTCATAGTCAGAGGAACATGTATAAGTCATGAAGAAAGCAGTAGCAACAAACTAAACGATCAGCATGCTAAGCTAACGGGATGGGTCAAGTCAATCACATCATTCTCTAATGATGTGATCTCGTTAATCAAATGACAGCTCATGTCTATGGCTAGGAAACTTAACAATCTTTGATTCAACGAGCAAGTCAAGTAGAGGCATACTAGTGACACTTTGTTTGTCTATGTATTCACACATATACCAAGTTTCCAGTTAATACAATTCTAGCATGAATAATAAACATTTATCATGATATAAGGAAATAAATAATAACTTTATTATTGCCTCTAGGGCATATTTCCTTCAGTCTCCCACTTGGACTAGAGTCAATAATCTAGTTCACATCTCCATGTGACTAATACCCAAAGGGTTTACTAGAGTCAATAATCTAGTTCACAACGCTATGTGATTAACACCCAAAGAGTGATCATGTTTTGCTTGTGAGAGAAGTTTAGCCTACGGGTCTGCAATATTCAGATCTGTATGTATTTCACAAATTTCTATGTCTACAATGCTCTGCACGGAGCTACTCTAGCTAATTGCTCCCACTTTCAATATGTATCCAGATCGAGACTTAGAGTCATCTAGGTCGGTGTAAAAAGCTTGCATCGACGTAACTCTTTACGACGAACTCTTTTTATCACCTCCATAACCGACAAATATTTCCTTAGTCTTCTAAGGATAATTTTGACAGCTGTCCAGTGATCTACTCCTAGATCACTATTGTACTCCCTTGCCAGAGAGATGCTAAGGTATACAATAGGACTGGTAAACAGCATAGCATAATTTATAGAACCTATGACTGAGGCACAGGGAATGACTTTTCGTTCTCTTTCTATTTTCTGTTGTGGTCGGGTTTTGAGTCTTTACTCAACTTCACACCTTGCAACACAGGCAAGAACTCCTTCTTTGACTGTTCCATTTTGAACTATTTCAAAATCTTGTCAAGGTATGTACTCATTAAAAAAACTTATCAAGCGTCTTGATCTACCTCTATAGATCTTGATGCTCAATGTGTAAGCAGCTTCATCGAGGTCTTTCTTTGAAAAAACTCTTTTCAAACACTTCTTTATGCTTTCCAGAAAATTCTACATTATTTCTGATCAACAATATTTCATTCACATATACTTATCAGAAATGTTGTAGTGCTCCCACTCACTTTCTTGTAAATACAGGCTTCACTGCAAGTCTGTATAAAACCATATGCTTTGATCACTTTATCAAAGCATATATTCCAACTCCGAGATGCTTGCACCAGCCATAGATGGATCGCTGGAGCTTGCTCACTTTGTTAGCATCTTTAGGATCGACAAAACCTTCTGGTTGCATCATATACAACTCTTCTTTTAAGAAATCCATGAAGGAATATAGTTTTGACATCCATTTGCCAAATTTTATAAATGCGTTAACTGCTAACATGATTCGGACAGACTTTTAAGCATCAATACGAGTGAGAAAATCTCATTGTAGTCAACACCTTGAACTTGTCAAAAACATTTTGCAAAAATTCGAACTTTGTAGATAGTAACACTACTATCAGCATCTGTCTTCCTCTTAAAGATCCATTTATTCTTAATGACTCACCGATCATTGGGCAAGTCAATCAAAGTCCATACTTTGTTCTCATACATGGATCCCATCTCAGATATCATGGCCTCAAGCCATTTCGCAGAATCTGGGCTCATCATCACTTCCTCATAGTTCGTAGGTTCGTCATGGTCAAGTAACATGACATCCAGAACAGGATTACTATACTACTCTGGTGTGGATCTCACTCTGGTTGACCTATGAGGTTCGGTAGTAACTTGATCTGAAGTTACATGATCATTATCATTAGCTTCCTCACTAATTGGTGTAGGAGTCACAGGAACAGATTTCTGTGGTGAACTACTTTCCAATAAGGGAGCAGGTATAGTTACCTCATCAAGTTCTACTTTCCTCCCACTCACTTCTTTCGAGAGAAACTCCTTCTCTAGAAAGGGTCCATTCTTAGCAACGAATGTCTTGCCTTCGGATCTGTGATAGAAGGTGTACCCAACTGTCTCCTTTGGGTATCTTATGAAGACACATTTCTCTGATTTGGGTTTGAGCTTATCAGGATGATACTTTTTCACATAAGCATTGCAACCCCAAACTTTAAGAAATGACAACTTTGGTTTCTTGCCAAACCACAGTTCATATGGTGTCGTCTCAACGGATTTAGATGGTGCCCTATTTAACGTGAATGCAGCTGTCTCTAATGCATAGCCCCAAAACGATAGTGGTAAATCGGTAAGAGACATCATAGATTGCACCGTATCTAATAAAGTACAGTTATGATGTTCGGACACACCATTACGCTGTGGTGTTCCAGGTGGCGTGAGTTGCGAAACTATTCCGCATTGTTTCAAATGAAGACCAAACTCGTAACTCAAATATTCTCCTCCACGATCAGATCGTAGAAACTTTATTTTTCTTGTTACAATGATTTTCCACTTCACTCTGAAATTCTTTGAACTTTTCAAATGTTTCAGACTTATGTTCCATCAAGAAGATATACACATATCTTACTCAAATCATCTGTGAAGGTCAGAAAATAATGATACTTGCCGCGAGCCTCAACACTCATCGGACTGCATACATCAGTATGTATTATTTCCAACAAGTCTGTTGCTCGCTCCATTGTTCCGGAGAATGGAGTCTTACTCATCTTGTCCATGAGGCGTGGTTCGCAAGCATCAACTGATTCATAATCAAGTGATTCCAAAAGCCCATCAGCATGGATTTTCTTCATGCACTTTACACCAATATGACCTAAACGGCAGTGCCACAAATAAGTTGCACTATCATTATTAACTTTGCATCTTTTGGCTTCAATATTATGAATATGTGTATCACTACGATCGAGATTCAATAAACCATTCACCTTGGGTGTATGACCATTGAAGGTTTTATTCATGTAAACAGAACAACAATTATTCTCTGACTTTAAATGAATAACCATATTGCAATAAACATGATCAAATCATATTCATGCTTAACGCAAACACCAAATAACATTTATTTAGGTTCAACACTAATCCCGAAAGTATAGGAAGTGTGCGATGATGATCATATCAATCTTGGAACCACTTCCAACACACATCGTCACTTCACCCTTAACTATTCTCTGTTCATTCTGCAACTCCCGTTTCGAGTTACTAATCTCAGCAACTGAACTAGTATCAAATAATGAGGGGTTGCTATAAACACTAGAAAAGTACACATCAATAACATGTATATCAAATATACCTTTGTTCACTTTGCCATCCTTCTTATCCGCCAAATACTTGGGGCAGTTCTGCTTCCAGTGACTAGTCCCTTTACAGTAGAAGCACTTAGTCTCAGGTTTAGGTCTAGACTTGGGCTTCTTCACTTGAGCAGCAACTTGCTTGTCGTTCTTCTTGAAGTTCCCCTTCTTCCCTTTGCCCTTTTCTTGAAACTAGTGGTCTTGTCAACCATCAACACTTGATGCTTTTCTTGATTTCTACCTTCGTCGATTTCAGCATCACGAAGAGCTTGGGAATCGTTTTCGTTATCCCTTGCATATTATAGTTCATCACGAAGTTCCAGTAACTTGGTGATAGTGACTAGAGAATTCTGTCAATCACTATATTATCTGGAAGATTAACTCCCACTTGATTCAAGTGATTGTAGTACTCAGACATTCTGAGCACATGCTCACTAGCAGAGCTATTCTCCTCCATCTTGTAGGCGAAGTGCTTGTCAAAGGTCTCATACCTTTCGACATGGGCATGAGTCTGAAATACTAATTTCAACTCTTGGAACATCTGATATACTCAGTGGAGTTCAAAACGTCTTTGAAGCCCCAATTCTAAGCCATAAAGCATGGTGCACTAAACTATCAAGTAGTCATCATATCAAGCTCGCCAAACGTTCATAACGTCTGCATCTGCTCCTGCAATCGGTCTGTCACCTAGCGGTGCATAAAGGACATAATTCTTCTGTGCAGCAATGAGGATAATCCTCAGATCACGGATCCAATCCGCATCATTCTACTAACATCCTTCAACTTAGTTTTTCTCTAGGAACATATCAAAATAAACGGGGAGCTACATCACGAGCTATTGATCTACACCATAGTTATGAAAATACTGTCAGGACTAAGTTCATGATAAATTAAAGTTCAATTAATCATATTAATTAAGAACTCCCACTTAGATAAACATCCCTCTAGTCCTCTAAATGATCACGTGATCCAAATCAACTAAACCATGTCTGATCATCACATGAGATGGAGTAGTTTTCAATGGTGAACATCACTATGTTGATCATATCAACTATATGATTCACGCTCGACCTTTCGGTCTTAGTGTTCCGAGGCCATATCTGCATATGCTAGGCTCGTCAAGTTTAACCCGAGTATTCTGCGTGTGCAAAACTGTCTTACACCTGTTGTAGATGAACTTTGAGCTTATCACACCCGATAATCATGTGGTGTCTCGACACGACGAACATTGGCAACGGTGCATACTCAGGGAGAACACTTGTACCTTGAAATTTAGTGAGAGATCATCTTATAATGCTACCGCCGAACTAACCAAAAATAAGATGTATAAAATATAAACATCACATGTAATCCAAATATGTGACATGATATGGCCATCATCATCTTGTACTTTTGATCTCCATCTGCAAAGTATTGTCATGATTTCTATTGTTACTGGCATGACACCATGATCTCCATCATCTTGATCTTTTATCAACGTGTTGTCACATGGTCGTCTCACCAGCTATTGCTTTTGCAACTATTGCTATCGCATAGCGATAAAGTAAAGCAATTACATGGCACTTGCATCTTATGCAATAAAGACACAACTTCAACAAAACCTGATCATCTCATAAAACATGATCATCTTATGCACTTGCTTCTACCAGTTGCCGATAACTTCAACGAAACATGATCATCTCATAAAACAACTTATATCATGTTTTGACCATATCACATCACAACAACCCTGCAAAAACAAGTTAGGTGTCCTCTAATTTGTTGTTGCAAGTTTTACGTCGCTGCTATGGGCTGAGCAAGAACCGTTCTTACCTACGCATCAAAACCACAATGATATTTCGTCAAGTATGTGTTGTTTTAACCTTCACAAGGAACGGGCGTAGCCACACTCGATTCAACTAAAGTTGGAGAAACTGACACCCGCCAGCCACCTGTGTGCAAAGCACGTTGGTAGAACCAGTCTCGCGTAAGTGTACGCATAATTTTGGTCCGGGCCGCTTCATCCAACAATACCGCCGAACCAAAGTATGACATGTTGGTAAGCAGTATGACTTGTATCGCCCACAACTCACTTGTGTTCTACTCGTGCATATAACATATATGCATAAACCTGGCTAGGATGCCACTGTTGGGGAACATAGTGCTACCTCTTGAGCACTTGCGTTGGTTTTCCCTTGAAGAGGAAAGGGTGATGCAGCAAAGTAGCGTAAGTATTTCCCTCGGTTTTTGAGAACCAAGGTATCAATCCAGTAGGAGGCCACGCACGAGTCCCTCGCACCTACACAAACAAATAAATCCTCGCAACCAACGCGATAAGGGGTTGTCAATCCCTACACGGTCACTTACTTACGAGTGAGATCTGATAGATATGATAAGATAATATTTTTGGTATTTTTATGATAAAGATGCAAAGTAAAATAAAAGGCAAAGGAAATGACTAAGTATTGGAAGATTAATATGATGGAAGATAGACCCCGGGGCCATAGGTTTCACTAGTGGCTTCTCTCAAGAGCATAAGTATTCACGGTGGGTAAACAAATTACTGTTGAGCAATTGACAGAATTGAGCATAGTTATGAGAATATCTAGGTATGATCATGTATATAGGCATCACGTCTGACACAAGTAGACCGACTCCTGTCTACATCTACTACTATTATTCCACACATCGACCGCTATCCAGCATGCATCTAGAGTATTAAGTTCAAGAGAACAGAGTAACGCTGTAAGCAAGATGACATGGTATAGAGGGATAAACTCATGCAATATGATATAAACCCCATCTTGTTATCCTCGATGGCAACAATACAATACGTGCCTTGCTGCCCCTACTGTCACTGGGAAAGGACACCGCAAGATTGAACCCAAATCTAAGCACTTCTCCCATTGCAAGAAAGATCAATCTAGTAGGCCAAACCAGACTGATAATTCGAAGAGACTTGCAAAGATAACCAATCATACATAAAAGAATTCAGAGAAGATTCAAATATTGTTCATAGATAAACTTGATCATAAACCCACAATTCATCGGTCTCAACAAACACACCGCAAAAAGAAGATTACATCGAATAGATCTCCACAAGCGAGGGGGAGAACTTTGTATTGAGATCCAAAAAGAGAGAAGAATCCATCTAGCTAATAACTATGGACCTGTAGGTCTGAAGTAAACTACTCACACTTCATCGGAGGGGCTATGGTGTTGATGTAGAAGCCCTCCGTGATCGATGCCCCCTCTGGCGGAGCTCCGGAACAGGCCCCAAGATGGGATCTCGTGGATACAGAAAGTTACGGCGGTGGAATTAGGGTTTTGGCTCCGTATCTGGTAGTTTGGGGATACGTAGGTATATATAGGAGGAAGGAGTACGTCGGTGGAGCAACAGGGGGCCCATGAGGGTGGTGGGCATGCTTGGGGGGTTAGGCGTGCCCCCTACCTTGTGCCTTCCTTGTTGATTGCTTGACGTAGGGTCCAAGTCCCCTGGATCATGTTCGTTCCGAAAATCACGTTCCCGAAGGTTTCATTCCGTTTGGACTCTGTTTGATATTCTTTTTCTGCAAAACCCTAAAATAGGCAAAAAAATAGCAATTCTGGGCTGGGCCTCCGGTTAATAGGTTAGCCCCAAAAATAATATAAAAGTGTATAGTAAAGCCCAATGATGTCCAAAACAGAATATAATATAGCATGGAACAATCAAAAATTATAGATACCTTGGAGACGTATCAAGCATCCCCAAGCTTAACTCCTGCTCGTCCTCGAGTAGGTAAATGATAAAAACAGAAATTTTTATGTGGAATGCTACTTGGCATAATTTCAATGCAATTCTTCTTAATTGTGGTATGAATATTCAGATCCGAAAGATTCAAGACAAAAGTTCAATATTGACATAGAAATAATAATACTTCAAGCATACTAACTAAGCAATTATGTCTCTTCAAAATAACATGGCCAAAGAAAGGTATCCCTACAAAATCATATAGTCTGGCTATGCTCTATCTTCACCACACAAAGTATTTAAATCATGCACAACCCCGATGACAAGCCAAGCAATTGTTTCATACTTTTGGTGTTCTCAAACTTTTTCAATCTTCACGCAATACATGAGCGTGAGCCATGGACATAGCACTTTAGGTGGAATAGAATGGTGGTTGTGGAGGAGACAAAAGGGGGGAAGATAGTCTCACATCAACTAGGCGTATCAACGGGCTATGGAGATGCCCATCAATAGATATCAATGTGAGTGCGTAGGGATTGCCATGCAAGAGATGCACTAGAGATATAAGTATATAAAAGCTCTACGAAAAGAACTAAGTGGGTGTGCATCCAACTCGCTTGCTCACGAAGACCTAGGGCATTTTGAGGAAGCCCATCATTGGAATATACAAGCCAAGTTTATAATGAAAAATTCCCACTAGTATATGAAAGTGATAACATAGGAGACTCTCTATTATGAAGATCATGGTGCTACTTTGAAGCACAAGTGTGGTAAAAGGATAGTAGCATTGTCCCTTCTCTCTTTTTCTCTCATATTTTTTTATTTGGGCCTTTTCCTTTTTTTATGGCCTCTTTTTTTATTTGGGCTTCTTTGGCCTCTTTTTTAGTCCGGAGTCTCATCCCGACTTGTGGGGGAATCATAGTCTCCATCATCCTTTCCTCACTTGGGACAATGCTCTAAAAATGATGATCATCACACTTTTATTTACTTACAACTCAACAGTTACAACTCGATACTTAGAACAAAATATGACTCCATGTGAATGCCTCCGGCGGTGTACCGGGATATGCAATGAATCAAGAGTGACATGTATGAAAGAATTATGAACGGTGGCTTTGCCACAAATACAATGCCAATTACATGATCATGCAAAGCAATATGACAATGATAGAGCGTGTCATAGTAAACGGAACGGCGGAAAGTTGCATGGAAATATATCTCGGAATGGCTATGGAAATGCCATGATAGGTAGGTATGGTGGCTGTTTTGAGGAAGGTATATGGTGGGTGTATGATACCGGCGAAAGGTGTGCGGTATTAGAGAGGCTAGCAATGGTGGAAGGAATAAAAGTGCGTATGATCCATGGACTCAACCTTAGTCATAAAGAACTCATATACTTATTGCAAAAATCTACAAGTTATCAAAGCAAAGTATTACGCGCATGCTCCTAGGGGGATAGATTGGTAGGAAAAGACCATCGCTCATCCCCGACCGCCACTCATAAGGAAGACAATCAATAAATAAATCATGCTCCGACTTCATCACATAACGGTTCACCATACGTGCATGCTACGGGAATCACAAACTTTAACACAAGTATTTATCAAATTCACTACTACTCAACTAGCATGACTCTAATATCACCATCTCCATATCTCAAAACAATTATCGAGTATCAAACTTCTCATAGTATTCAACACACTCATAAGAAAAAAAATATTAATCTTGAATGCCTAACATAATTAAAACAAATTACCATACTGTTTTGTAGGACTCTCAAAATAATCTAAGTGAAGCATGAGAGAACAATAGTTTCTATAAAACAAATCCACCGACATGCTCTAAAAGATATAAGTGAAGCACTAGAGCAAAAACTATATAACTCAAAAGATATAAGTGAAGCACATAGAGTATTCTAACAATTTCCGAACCATGTGTCTCTCTCAAAAGGTGTGTAAAGCAAGGATGATTGTGGAAAACTAACAGATAAAGACTCAAATAATACAAGATGCTCCAAGCAAAACACATATCATGTGGTAAATAAAAATATAGCTCCAAGTAAAGTTACCGATGGAAGTAGACGAAAGAGGGGATGCCTTCCGGGGCATCCCCAAGCTTTGGCTTTTAGGTGTCCTTAGATTATCTTGGGGTGCCATGGGCATGCCCAAGCTTAGGCTCTTACCACTCCTTGTTCCATAATCCATCAAATCTTTCACCCAAAACTTGAAAACTTCACAACACAAAACTTAAAGTAGAAAATCTTGTGAGCTCCGTTAGCGAAATAAAAAAACACCACTTCAAGGTACTATAATGAATTCATTCTTTATTTATATTGGTGTTAAACCTACTGTATTCCAACTTCTCTATGGTTTATAAACTATTTTACTAGCCATAGATTCATCAAAATAAGCAAACAACACACGAAAACAGAATCTGTCAAAAACAGAACAGTCTGTAGTAATCTGTAGCTAACGCGAGATTTGGAACCCCAAAAATTCTAAAATAAATTTCTGGACGTGAGGAATTTATCTATTAATCATCTTAAAAAATAATTAACTAAATATAATTTTCCAAATAAAAATGGCAGCAATTCTCGTGAGCGCTAAAGTTTCTGTTTTTTACAGCAAGATTAAAAAGACTTTCCCCAAGTCTTCCCAACGGTTCTACTTGGCAAAAACACTAATTAAACACAAAAAACACAACCAAAACAGAGGCTAGATAAATTATTTATTACTAAACAGGAGCAAAAAGCAAGGAATAAAAATAAAATTGGGTTGCCTCCCAACAAGCGCTATCGTTTAACGCCCCTAGCTAGGCATAAAAAGCAAGGACAGATCTAGGTGTTGCCATCTTTAGTTGGTAATTCTTTAATGAGACATCTATCACCTTTAGGAGTTTCTTTCCTTTTATCAATAATCAAACTTCTAGGCACAAGATTGAAAAAATTATTAGTAGCAAAAAGATTAGGATGAATACTTATAGATTTGAGATCCGCAGTTTCTTTACTGGAGGATTCACCCTTATTTTTAGGAACATAGATAAGCTTGGCAATTTTAGTTGGAGGACTTGGAGTATTCTTTACGGAAGAAAAAGCGGTTCCCAAGTTGGTAATGATACCCTCAAGTTTATCGATTTTAGTGGAATCATGATTTATTCTTTCATTAACTATAGGTTCCTTCTCTTCAATATTTTTCAAAGTTACTCCTACTTTAGATCCATATTGGGTAATTTGGTTGTGGATCTTTTTATCGAAATTTTAAATTTACTCAACGGTAGCAACTTTATTTTCAATAATTTCAAGTTTTTGCATTACATGATCCAAAGTTAACATAGTTCCATTAACCAAAAGAGGGGGTGAGCCAAATAAATCTATCATAGCATTATAGGAATCAAAAGTGTGGCTACCCAAGAAGTTCCCTCCGGTAAAGGTATCAAGGACATATCTGTTCCAAGGGATAGCACCTACATAAAAATTGCAAAGAAGAATAGAAGTAGATTGCTTCCTGGTAGATCTATTTTGAGCATTGCAAATTCTATACCAAGCGTCTTTTAGGTTTTCTCCTTCCCTTTGCTTAAAATTAAGAACTTCATTTTTGGGAGACAACAGAGAAGATAGGGGACTAGCCATAATGACAAGCAAGCAACACAACACACGAGCAAACAAGAGACGTGCAAAAAGAGGCAAACGGAGAAAGAGAGGGAGGATGGAGAGAGAGAGGGCGAATAAAACGGAAAGGGTGAAGTGGGGGAGAGGAAAACGAGAGGCAAATGGCAAATAATGTAATGCGGGAGATAAGGGTTTGTGATGGGTAATTGGTATGTCTTGACTTTTGCGTAGACCTCCCCGGCAACGCCGCCAGGAATCCTTCTTGCTACCTCTTGACCACTTGCGTTGGTTTTCCCTTGAAGAGGAAAGGGTGATGCAGCAAAGTAGCGTAAGTATTTCCCTCAGTTTTTGAGAACCAAGGTATCAATCCAGTAGGAGGCCACGCACGACTCCCTCGCACCTACACAAACAAATAAATCCTTGCAACCAACGCGATAAGGGGTTTTCAATCCCTACACGGTCACTTACGAGAGTGAGATCTGATAGATATGATAAGATAATATTTTTGGTATTTTTATGATAAAGATGCAAAGTAAAATAAAAGGCAAAGGAAATAACTAAGTATTGGAAGATTAATATGATGGAAGATAGACCCGTGGGGCCATAGGTTTCATAGAGCATAAGTATTCACGGTGGGTAAACAAATTACAATTGAGAAATTGACAGAATTGAGCATAGCTATGAGAATATCTAGGTATGATCATGTATATAGGCATCATGTCCGAGACAAGTAGACCGACTCCTGCCTGCATCTACTATTACTCCACACATTGACTGCTATCCAGCATGCATCTAGAGTATTAAGTGTTGGGTTTCGTAGTAATTTCAAAAAAATTCCTATGCACACGCAAGATCATGTGATGCATAGCAACGAGGGGGGAGTGTGATCTACATACCTAGTAGATCGACAACGGAAGCGTTTGGTTGATGTAGTCGTACGTCTTCACGATCCGACCGATCAAGCACTGAAACTATGGCACCTCCGAGTTCGAGCACACGTTCAGCTCGATGACGATCCCCGGACTCCGATCCAGCAAAGTGTCGGGGAAGAGTTCCGCCAGCACGATGGCGTGGTGACGATCTTGATGCACTACAGCAGCAGGGCTTCGCCTAAACTCCGCTACAATATTATCGAGGACTATGGTGGCTGGGGGCGCCGCACACGGCTAAGGAATAGATCACGTGGATCAACTTGTGTGTCTCTGGGGTCTCCCTGCCTCTGTATATAAAGGACTAAAGGGGGGAGGCTGGCCGGCCAAGGAGGGCGCGCCAGGAGAGTCCTACTCCTTCTCGGAGTAGGATTCCCCCCCCCCCAATCCTAGTTGGAATAGGATTCGCGGAGGGGGAAAAGAGAGAGGGGGGCCGGCCACCTCTCCTTGTCCTAATAGGACTAGGGGAGGGGGGGAGGCGCGCGGCCCATCTTGGGCTGCCCCTTCTCTTTTCCACTAAGGCCCACTAAGGCCCATATAGCTCCCGGGGGGTTCCGGTAACCTCCCGGTACTCCGGTAAAATCCCGATTTCACCCGGAACACTTCCGATATCCAAACATAGGCTTCCAATATATCAATCTTTATGTCTCGACCATTTCGAGACTCCTCGTCATGTCCGTGATCACATCCGGCACTCCGAACAACTTTCGGTACATCAAAATGCATAAACTCATAATATAACTGTCATCGTAACCTTAAGCGTGCGGACCCTACGGGTTCGAGAACAATGTAGACATGACCGAGACACGTCTCCGGTCAATAACCAATAGCGGGACCTGGATGCCCATATTGGCTCCTACATATTCTATGAAGATCTTTATCGGTCAGACCGCATAACAACATACGTCGTTCCCTTTGTCATCGGTATGTTACTTGCCCAAGATTCGATCATCGGTATCCCATACCTAGTTCAATCTCGTTGCCAGCAAGTCTCTTTACTCGTTCTGTAATACATCATCCGCAACTAACTCATTTAGTTGCAATGCTTTCAAGGCTTAAGTGATGTGCATTACCGAGAGGGCCCAGAGATACCTCTCCGATAATCGGAGTGACAAAACCTAATCTCGAAATACGCCAACCCAACATGTACCTTTGGAGACACCTATAGTACTCCTTTATAATCACCCAGTTACGTTGTGACGTTTGGTAGTACCCAAAGTGTTCCTCCGGTAAATGGGAGTTGCATAATCTCATAGTTATAGGAACATGTATAAGTCATAAAGAAAGCAATAGCAACACACTAAACGATCGGGTGCTAAGCTAATGGAATGGGTCATGTCAATCAGATCATTCACTTAATGATGTGATCCCGTTAATCAAATAACAACTCATTGTTTATGGTTAGGAAACATAACCATCTTTGATTAACGAGCTAGTCAAGTAGAGGCATACTAGTGACACTTTGTTTGTCTATGTATTCACACATGTATTATGTTTCCGGTTAATACAATTCTAGCATGAATAATAAACATTTATCATGATTATAAGGAAATAAATAATAACTTTATTATTGCCTCTATGGCATATTTCCTTCATTAAGTTAAAGATAACAGAGTAACGCTTTAAGCAAGATGACATGATGTAGAGGGATAAACTCATGCAATACGATATAAACCCCATCTTGTTATCCTCGATGGCAACAATACAATACGTACCTTGCTGCCCCTACTGTCACTGGGAAAGGACACCACAAGATTGAACCCAAAGCTAAGCACTTCTCTCATTGCAAGAAAGATCAATCTAGTAGGCCAAACCAAACTGATAATTCGAAGAGACTTGCAAAGATAACCAATCATACATAAAAGAATTCAGAGAAGATTCAAATATTGTTCATAGATAAACTTGATCATAAACCCATAATTCATCGGTCTCAACAAACACACCGCAAAAAGAAGATTACATCGAATAGATCTCCACAAGACAGGGGGAGAACTTTGTATTGAGATCCAAAAAGAGAGAAGAAGCCATCTAGCTAATAACTATGGACCCGTAGGTCTGAAGTAAACTACTCACACTTCATCGGAGGGGCTATGGTGTTGATGTAGAAGCCCTCCGTGATCGATGCCCCCTCTGGCGGAGCTCCGGAACAGGCCCTAAGATGGGATCTCGTGGATACAGAAAGTTACAGCGGTGGAATTAGGGTTTTGGCTCCGTATCTGGTAGTTTGGGGGTACGTAGGTATATACGAGAGGAAGGAGTACATCGTGGAGCAACAGGGGCCCACGAGGGTGGAGGGCGCGCCTGGGGGGTAGGCGCGTCCCCCTACCTCGTGCCTTCCTTGTTGATTGCTTGACGCAGGGTCCAAGTCCCCTGGATCATGTTTGTTCCGAAAATCACGTTCCTGAAGGTTTCATTCCATTTGGACTCCATTTGATATTCTTTTTCTGCGAAACCCTAAAATAGGCAAAAAAACAGCAATTCTGGGCTAGGCCTCCGGTTAATAGGTTAGTCCCAAAAATAATATGAAAGTGTATAATAAAGCCCAATAATGTCCAAAATAGAATATAATATAGCATGGAACAATAAAAAATTGTAGATACATTGAAGACGTATCACGTAGTAATTTCAAAATTTTCCTACGCGCACGCAAGATCATGGTGATGCATAGCAACGAGAGGGAAGAGTTTCGTCCACGTACCCTCATAGACCGAAAACGGAAGTGTTATGACAACGCGGTTGATGTAGTCGTATGTCTTCACGATCGACCGATCCTAGTACCAAACGTATGGCACCTCCGCGATCTGCACACGTTCTGCTCGATGACGTCCCATGAACTCCGATCCAGCAGAGCTTCATGGGAGAGTTCCTCAGCACGACGGCGTGATGACGGTGATGATGTTGCTATCGATGCAGGGCTTCGCCTAAGCACCACTACGATATGATCGAGGTGGATTATGGTGGAGGGGGCACCGCACACGGCTAAGGGATCAATGATCAACTTCTGTGTTCTAGGGTGCCCCCCTGTCCCCGTATATAAAGGAGCAAGGGGGGAGGCCCGCCGGCTCTCCTGGGGCGCGCCAGGAGGAGGAGTCCTCCTCCTAGTAGGTGTAGGACTCCCCTTTCCTGCTCCTACTAGGAGGAGGAAAGGAAGGGGAAGGGAAGAAGGAAGCAGAGGGAGGAAAAGAGGAAAGGGGGCCGGCCCCCTAGTCCAGTTCAGTTTGGGCTAGGGGGGCTGCGCGCCCTGCCTCCTCTCTTCCACCACTTGGCCCATGAGGCCCAATACTTCTTCCTCGTATTCCTGTAACTCCCCGGTACTCCGAAAAATACCCGAATCAATCGGAACCTTTCCGATGTCCGAATATAGTCGTCCAATATATCGATCTTTACATCTCGACCATTTTGAGACTCCTCGTCATGTCCCCGGTCTCATCCGGGACTCCGAACTACCTTCGGTACATCAAATCACATAAACTCATAATATTGATCATCATCGAACATTAAGCGTGCGGACCCTACGGGTTCGAGAATTATGTAGACATGACCGAGACACGTCTCCGGTCAATAACCAATAGCGGAACCTGGATGTTCATATTGGCTCCTACATATTCTACGAAGATCTTTATCGGTCAAACCGCATAACAACATACGTTGTTTCCTTTGTCATCGGTATGTTACTTGCCCGAGATTCGATCGTCGATATCTCAATACCTAGTTCAATCTCATTACCGGCAAGTCTCTTTACTTGTTTCTGTAATGCATCATCCCGCAACTAACTCATTATTTGCATTGCTTGCAAGGCTTATAGTGATGTGCATTACCGAGAGGGCCCAGAGATACCTCTCCGACAATTGGAGTGACAAATACTAATCTCGATCGATGCCACCTCAACAAGTACCATCGGAGACACCTGTAGAGCACCTTTATAATCACCCAGTTACGTTGTGACATTTGGTAGCACACAAAGTGTTTCTCCGGTATTCGGGAGTTCCATAATCTCATAGTCAGAGGAACATGTATAAGTCATGAAGAAAGCAGTAGCAACAAACTAAACGATCATCGTGCTAAGCTAACGGAATGGGTCAACTCAATCACATCATTCTCTAATGATGTGATCCCATTAATCAAATGACAACTCATGTCTATGGCTAGGAAACTTAACCATCTTTGATTCAACGAGCTAGTCAAGTAGAGGCATACTAGTGACACTTTGTTTGTCTATGTATTCACATATGTACTAAGTTTCCGGTTAATACAATTCTAGCATGAATAATACATATTCATCATGATATAAGGAATAAATAATAACTTTATTATTGCCTCTAGGGTATATTTCCTTCACCTGTTCATCGGAAGGGGTCTAGCGTACCGCAAAACGGAGGAAACGGACCTCCTACGGTCGAAACAGGGGTCCTGTTCATCGGGAGGGGTGTGGCGTACCACAAAACGGGACTCCACAGGATACTGTTCATCTCCACCGTTGACCCCCTCTAGCCTCCACGGGCTACTGTTAATCCACCATCGACCTCCTCCAGCCTCCACCTGCGACTATTCATCCACGGGCTCCTGTTCATCCAGCCTCCACCGCGCGCTACTCAATCGACTACTATTCAACCAGCCCTCTCCACGGGCTCCTATTCAACCACCCCTCTACGGGCTACTGTTCATCCAGCCCTCCACCGTCTACTGTTCACCCAGCCCTCCACGGGGTGGTCCTGTTCATCCAGCCCTCCACGGGGTCCTGTTCATCCAGCCCCAACCGGCTCGATCGATCGGGGTCCTGTTCATCCAAAGGCAACACCACGGGGTCCTGTTCATCCACCCCCACCGGGAATTGTTCATCCACCCCCCCCAGCAATGTTCACTATTCATCCAGAGGCAGCATCGATCGGCTTTAGTTAGCAGCAGTAGCGAAGGAATCGCTCGATCGGGTTCAGTTAACAGCCATCGATCAATCGCTCGGGTTCAGTAACGCGTAGCCTGCAGTGCAATCGCTCGGGTTCTGTAGGCGAACGCCTCCCTCGGGTTCAGTCAGAGCCCAACGCCTCGCACCCACGTGCGTGCGTGTATGAGAGAAACACGCAAACCTCCGTGCATCGCTCGGCCCCGACCATCCACCGTAACCGGAAACACCCCGATATTTTCCTCGCCCTCGCTTCTACCATGATTTTTTCCGTCATGGACGGCCCAAAGAATGTCATGCAGCTGCGTCTCCGACCCGCTCAGGACGAAAAGCCCATTTTCTCTCATGATTTTTTGTCATAGAAGTAGGATCCCACCACATCTATGATGATACCGGGTTTTGTCACAATTATCGTCATAGAAGTGTCACAAGTATGACAGAAAAAAAATTGTTCAGCCCAAAATGTCATGGATGTGTCTTTTTTTTGTAGTAAAGGAAGGGGGCCGCCCCCTACCCAATTCTGATTGGGCTTGGGGGGCGCCCTCCACCTTGGCCGCCTCCTCCTCTCTCCCACTAAGGCCCAATAAGGCCCATACAATCCCCGGGGGGTTCCGGTAACCCCCCAGTACTCCGGTAAATGCCCGAACTTACCCAGAACCATTTCGATGTCCAAACATAGCCTTCCAATATATCGATCTTTATGTCTCGACCATTTCGAGACTCCTCGTCATGTCCGTCATCATATCCGGGACTCCGAACTACCTTCGATACATCAAAACACATAAATTCATAATACCGATCGTCACCGAACGTTAAGCGTGCGGACCCTATGGGTTCGAGAACTTAGACATGACCGAGACTCATCTCCGTTAAATAACCAATAGCGGAACCTGAATGCTCATATTGGTTCCTACATATTCTACGAAGATCTTTATCGACCAAACTGCATAACAACATACGTTGTTCCCTTTGTCATCGGTATGTTACTTGCCCGAGATTTGATCGTCGGTATCTCAATACCTAGTCCAATCTCGTTACTGGCAAGTCTATTTACTCTTTCCGTAATGCAACATCCCGTAACTAACTCATTAGTCACATTGCATGCAAGGCTTATAGTGATGTGCATTACCGAGAGGGCCCAGATATACCTCTCCGATACATGGAGTGACAAATCCTAATCTTGATCTATGCCAACTCAACAAACACCATTGGAGACACCTGTAGAGCATCTTTATAGTCACCCAGTTGCGTTGTGACGTTTGATAGCACACAAAGTGTTCCTCCGGTATTCGGGAGTTGCATAATCTCATAGT
Source organism: Triticum aestivum (assembly GCF_018294505.1). Classification (NCBI taxonomy): domain Eukaryota; kingdom Viridiplantae; phylum Streptophyta; class Magnoliopsida; order Poales; family Poaceae; genus Triticum; species Triticum aestivum. The sequence goes on from NC_057800.1 coordinate 607,426,469, forward strand.
CATAGGAACATGTATAAGTTATGGAGAAAGCAATAGCAATAAACTAAACGATCATAGTGCTAAGCTAATGGATGGGTCAAGTCAATCACATCATTCTCTAATGATGTGATCCCGCTTATCAAATGACAACTCTTTGTCCATGGCTAGGAAACTTAACCATCTTTGATTAACGAGCTAGTCAAGTAGAGGCATACTAGTGACACTTTGTTTGTCTATGTATTCACATATGTACTAAGTTTCTGGTTAGTACAATTCTAGCATGAATAATAAACGTTTATCATGATTTAAGGAAATATAAATAACAATTATTGCCTCTAGGGCATATTTCCTTCAGATTCGTAGATGCGCACCCGGCCAACCCCGCTGCTGTTAGAAAACAAAAAATCCGCCCTATGATCACCCAAGAATAATATGAACATGCATATAGGGTTTGGAAAAACGATCGTTTCCAACTCCAGAGTTGCAACGGAAAAGACGAGTCGGTGTAGATTGTACTTGGAGTTCCTCGAACCGTTGATGATGATCCCGCGAACCGCCCTCGAACGGAAGACCGAAATCATGGGTTCTCTAATTGGTTACAAGCGTACGGTCTTCACGATCCAGTAGCGCTTCGCCGTCCAGAACTAATTATCGTTGGAGAATTAGAGGAAGGAGATTAGAACCAGGCTGGGCTTCTAATTATGATGATTAGAGGATAGTGATTACCTTAAGCATGTGACCCTGTAGGTTCGGTAAAACATAGAGATGAACGAAACTCCTTTGTTCAATGACTAATAGTGGGACTGTGTACGTCCATATCAATCCCTATGATTACACGGATGTCATTAGAGTGAACCTTTGGTTATCATGTGATGTTCCTTTTGCTTCGTGATACTTTACAAAATCCAAGATGTGTCTGTATCCTCCTAAGTCATGCACATGCTCACTATACCGTTACCCTCATTACCGATTTTGTTCTTCTTTCTCGTTGAAGTGTTCCGACATCCTTGTGACGTATTCACCTGTGTCTGGCCAGACAATGATGGATACCGTCACACCGAAAGGGCCCTAAGAATATCTCTCCATCGTCAGAGGAGCAAATCCCACTCTCGAGCTATCTAGTCCCTTGTCAAACTTTCTGATGAATCTGTAAGTTGTCATTATGATCACCGTGTTACTGATGACGTTTGAGCAACCCCAAAGTCCATCATACGATAAGAAGTGACTACGATACTCTCATGGTCAGAGGAACTAAATCATATGTTAACACTCCATCTTATAACAATTTATTTCTAATGATATTATCTCAAAGTATAACAAACAAGATTGGGTTGATCCAATACGATTTCTTCTAACGTCATACACTCAATGTTGTTTTAGTACTATTGTTACGCTGAATGATATCCTAAGATCTTGAAAACATGATCACCAACAACACTTGAGCGAGTCTTAGAGGCAAGACTAGGAACCTATTCTTTACCGTTTATCATTCCATACGTGCATATGAGTTTTCCATTGAATCACATATTCAAGGATCATAGCAGTTATACCATGAAATATAAACTCTTAATTATAAACATGAAAATATAATAAATACAATATTATTGCCTCGAGGGCATATTTTTAACAGCTGCCACACCAGCGCGCCTCAATATCCTGCAAACCCTCCACTGATGACAACCACACAAGCGATGAAAACTCCGGGAAGCTCAAATCCACACAAACCCCCCACGACCCGTGTACCAGGTCGTGGAAGGAGGTGGCTAACCACGTCCATGGATAACCAGGTCGAATCCAACCTAGTGGTGACGCAGCCCAAGGCCAACGAGTCGGTCCAACGTATGTGTCCGTGAACTGACCCACCCTGGTCACATTCAGCGGAGCGGCGGTGCTGAACAAATACAACACAGGGACCGACTCGACCCATTACTTCGTTGATGGTCGGCAGCCGACAACCGACCGCACCGCCAGGGACGACGCCAACAGGACTGGCCAAACCCCCCACACTCAGAGAAGATGCAGCCTAGGGATGTGTCGAGGGTGTTGTCGCGTCAAGGAGGGAGCAACCCCCGAGTGGAGAAAGAGCAGTGAAGGGAAGGAAGCTGAGAGACCTGGCCGCCGCTGCGGGCCAGTTGACGACGAGGTGGGCGCTCGAAGGGGGTGGCGGCGGGCTTGAGAAACCTAATCGCCCCTCGTATTGTCACACAAGGACGACGCAAAAAAAAAGGCTCATTTGCTTTTGGTGTTTACTCAACAAGACATTTTGCACATCCTTGACTCTCCTCTTTTTTATAACTGTAACTATGGGCACAAAATTGATGGTGTACCAATCATCGACATGACTTCTCAAAAGAAAAAGGAAATGAGATGAGAGTTCATGTTAAATCTACTGTGAAACTGAGGTCAAAAGGGGTGTGAACTAGGAGCACTCGACGGCGCAACGCTCCGAAATCACGGCCGATCCTTTGCCCGCTCTCGATGCATGGCACTTCCAACAAAATGATTTGTTATGTGTCAATGCACCATCAACGCGTAGAACCAAACAATATGTACCTGTGCTGCGTCATTTAAAATATGTGCAGCGTCATTAGAGTACAGAACAGCGTGACGGGACATCATAGTAAATTCGGCAGATAAAGTCTGCAAACATTGACTGGATGAAAGACTTGTGCACATCGCGGGAAACTAGTCGTGTCAGGAGTGAAAAAGATGTGAAGGTTCACTTCCGCAAGTAAAAAGAACATGGAGGTCCGGCGTACACTGACACGTCTATGGTCCGCTCTAAAAAAAATGAATGTATGTAAAGACGAATTTGAGTCGACAAAAAATTCATTTGAACAAGATTGATATTAACACTAATGGTATACGGTACAAGTTCACTAGCACCCAACAACCACATACGGTGCTTACAAGATTTTTTTTTTTACAAAGTAGTTAGAAATACTAGTCCGGCACACGCGGACAGATGATGATCCTCGTTTGTTTACTGAAGAATTACAGACATATCAGCTAAATATAAAAAAACATTAATCCTAGAAATTAGTGTAGTAAAATTTTGATTTTCCTAGAAAAACATAGTTTTGTGGAATTTGTATCATGACTTTTCACGGAATTAAATTTTTTACAACCATGAAATCCACCATTTATTTCTATTATATCAGGATGAGATTCTCGGTTTTTACAGAAGACACATAACTTCATGGAACTTGTTTCACATTATCTAAGCCTTGGAAATGATTTAAACTGGACATATTTTTTAAGGTGAAATGATATTTTAAAACTTGGTAAAAGCATAAACTTGTGAAAGATTTTTTTATTATTTAGTTGCTAGTTAGACAACCTGAATATTAGATGTGTTGTAACGTGAAGGTGAACAAAGACTGCATGCATGTGGGCTGCTGTCAACTGTCGGATGTCATTCAAGCCGTCCGCAATGAACATTTTATTATCCCTCAGAGGTCATTAAAAGTGTGCAGAAGGATACAACCATATACTTGTTTTTTAAAAAATATATGTCGAACTAAAATAACGAATACACCCGGACTAATATAGTGATACGGAAACCCTATGCTTGTTTAATGGTAAGATATCAGAGGGGCGAGTGCTCCTATGCATTTTCGGATCATAAGTGTGCTCTCAATAGAAAATTTGACAGCCCCAATCGTATGATCCGCGAATGGCTTCTATAGAAAATAAAATCCTAGCTTAATTCTTCCAAAATGCCTGTAGTGTGCATGAGCTTGCAATCATTCCTTGGGTCCAAAGGTGTGAAAAGAGTTTTTTTTGGAGGGAGGCCATTATGGCTAGCTTTATTGGACTAAAGAACAATTACATCGTTTACTAGTTGGCTAAGTAAAAACCCCGGTGGTTCATTAGCCCAACTATTGTCACATTTATTACAAAAACTGAACTTAGCTAGCTCGTGAGCAACCGAATTTGCATCACGAAAACAATGCTTAAAGATGACATTCCCTATTGACGTAGCTATATCAACGCATTCCGCAAAGATTGCCGCTGCCGCATCCCACCATTGAGCCTGCCCTTGACAGTAATTCACCATATTCAGAGAATCGGATTCTGCTTTAACTCTGTTAAAACCCAAAGAATTTGCCAGGTATAGTCCATCGCGCATTGCCATTGCTTCAACAGTCATTGCATCAGCTGCGTTTTGGATGAGTCTACATTGAGCTGCTATGAATATTCCTCTTGCATCACGCAAAATTGCCGCTGTTGCACCCATGCCATCATCTACATGGAACGAGGCATCAACATTAAGCTTAATGAAGTTGGGTTCTGGTCTTGTCCACTTATGTTCACTCGTCTCTGGCTTTTGAATTAACTTCATATAGTTCCCGATAATAGCCAAAATCGAACCAGGCCACTGGAATGGAGGAGGGCAAGAATCATGATGTGTATGTTGCCTACGCAGCCACCATAAATACCAGCATCCGGTGGCGAAAACTTCTTTACAGTTCAGACTTGGCATAACAGACAAGGGAACGTCTGACTCAACGAGTAGATGTTCCAAAATTATCGATCCCGACCGATCAATGTGTAAAGCACTGTTTACCTTATCAATAAGGCCCAGATCAGTCCACAATCTCTTGGCAAGTACGCATTGAAAGAGTAGGTGTCTCACATTTTCCTTCAAGAGAAGAAACAAAATCACTTCTTTCTCCTACCACATTTTCCTTTCTCCCTTTTCATTTCTCCTAGTTGCAATGTGCAGTACCGCAACCAGGCAATCTGTCTCGTCTCTGGTTCCAGTCATAATGCACATTGCGCATGCTCTATGGTGGGATCCACGCAATAAAACAGTGTCCGAGTTCGCCTCCATGGATTCTGGTTAGCCAAACCTTGGAACACAAATTTATTGATACTAATTTAGGAATGATTAGGCCAACTCCAACGCATGACCCCAAACAGATATTTGTATTGTTCGGAATTTGTCCATTTGGATCAGACAATGGGATGGTGTCCGACCGTTTTTCTGGATGCACCGGCCGTTCGTCCAACCGTTTTTCTGGATGCACCGGCCGTTCGTCCAACACGCGAGCGCATCTCGGCCGCATCTCATCCGGCTGCATGTAAATTTTTGCAAATGTAATTTTGTCAGCGAACGTAGCTCTTCATGCCAACGATCATAGTTCATGCCGGCAACAAAGCCAGCGGTCGGCAAATATATGCCAACCTACAAAATGGTCAAGCCCCAAGTTTCACATAGGCAACAAAGTCAGCGGTCGGCACACTAGCTAGCCTTCAAAATAAACAAGCTACACACTTGCCAACCTTCAAAAAGAACGGCCATAGTCCACGGCCGAGGCCTCCCTAGATCAGGCCTCGGGTGCTCGCAAACTTCCTCCGCGCATGAAAAGTTTTATGAACTACCGTCCAAAAGACGAATCCTTTTTGCTCAGCACCGGTCTTGGGGTCTTGGCCTATCTCCATCCAACTCTCGCGAATCAAAGTGTCCTCTTCCTTGTTGTATGATCCCGTGTGAATGCTTTGCTTCCTCCTTTGTGCCTCGACTCTTTGGGTAAGCTCGTCGATAAACAATGGCTCCTCCGCAATGTCGACCTCTTCTTCCTAATCTTCGCAATACATGTCATCATCTTCATGCCATGAGGTGCCACGGTCGTCGGCCTCTTCTTTTCATGGGCACCGAAGTGGTCATCACCATCTTGGCCATGGCCGTCTTGGCTTTGGGTCTCATCGGAATCGTAGGCATGGCCTTGGCTTGGCCACGACCCTCGTAGGCATGGCCTTGGTCGTCAACGTGGAAGTCCTGGCCACGGCCCTCGTAGATAACGTTCTCCATTGACACGGTGTAGTCAGAGTCGTCGCCGTCGGCGTCGGGATTGGCATTTCATCAAACAGCTTGCAGACGCTGGGAAGGTTGGTCGTAGGAATCGACCGGGGCTGCTTCCTTTCCATCTCGTCGGACGACTGGCCAGCGCCACTGAACCCAGGCATGACGTTGAGGTCGATGACGGCCAGGGTGGCAGGGTTGGCCCGTGCGATCATGTTGTCATCCGGTGACATGGAGAACCGGGTTTGGCCACGCAGCCACGGCGGATGAAACCCGGGCGTCTCTGGTGTTATGGAGGAGCTCAACGACTAGTACTGCGGAGAGCGAACGGCCGACGAGTCTATGCTTGCCGCGGCCATGAAGGCGGCGAAGAGAATGGCCGACCTAGGTCGGCACAACCCTAGCATGACAAGGGTCTGCGTCGTCGCTGCCTGCGTGGCGTTGGCGAGGATGGCCTCGTTTTGGTCGACGACGGCCTTGTGTTGCACGGCCTGCTGCATGGCCGCGGCCTTAGCGTCGGATTCGACAGAAGGTTTCTTCTCCACCTCCCTTGTCCATGGGCCCTCCTCTTGGTTGATTCCTGGTCGAGCCGCGCAAGCACCGTCGGCGTGAGGTCCGGCCATGGTTTCTTCGGGCCGTTCTTCTTCCTCATGGGACGCCGCGGCGCTGGGTTTCTTCGGGGCGCCAACCATGAAGGAGGGAGGAGAGATGGAGCGCGGGAGGGCTTTTGGGAATGGGAGGGAAAGTGGGCACGGTGTGTCCTTGACAGACGAGCCAGAGGAGGACAAGAGTGTGTGTCCCGCCTGTTGTCCGTTTCAACGTAAACACAGCCTAAATTTGGACAAAAAATGGGTCGAAAGGGGACAGAAAACGGACATTAATCCATTTACTCCCGCACGTTGAACCTTGTTTTGTACTCATATGTTTACCTCAAATGGACGCGAGCGGATCATTTGGGGTCATGCGTTGGAGTTGGCCTTACTGGGTGAAAGCGTGGTATTAATGGAGGTAGCAGTACTTTTGTTAGGTGAAAGCGTGATGCCCTGCACTTTCATGTTACCAAAGTAGCAAGGCGACTGAACTTTTCTTCGCTAGGTCTCGTCTTCCAGACCGCGCAGAACGTTGAGCCCTTGATTTACTCGCAATTGGCAGCCTAACTGAAGCAGAAATCCGCCAGAGATTTCAGGGGAAGAGCAGAGCAGCCCGCCAGCTTCTTTTCACAGAGTATCCTCGTAATGATGCGAGCAGACTACAGGCTCCATCTACTGCAAACATCCAAACCGGGCATGTGACCGGCCTCGACTATGGAAGCTGCTTTACATCACTGCCGCTTACGTCCTCGGCATAATAATAAAATAAGAGCACCTCACTCAACAAGCGCAAAGAAATTTAAAAAAAGTGAGGTACCTCACTTGTTTACCTGTGCACTCGATTGATGATTGCTCAGACAATCTCTAGATGCTGTTTCCAACATGAGACAAAAGCCAACGACAGAATTTCACCTTTTGGTGCTCTCCTTTCAACTGACGAACTAATAATTCGTAGGAGTGCAGTGCCAACAAGTTAAAGCAACGAAGGCAACCCTCAGGGCTCTAGACTAATGCAAATCTACCCCACATTGGGTTACTCCAAAGAATAAAATCTCGACACATTAGAATAAAGTGAACATTCTGTCTTCGCTTCAAGAATTATATATTATGATTTGTGTTTGCTTCCTAGCCTAGCAATGTACAAGGGAACACTACAAGTCTACAACCCCACCAAGAAGGCCTAGAGATGGTTAAGACCTAAGAGGGGTCATCTATTGTAGATGATGAGGATCGGTGTATTGTTAGCCCCAGAATTAGCCTACATCAAAATAGCCTGAACATGTCTCTACAAAGGTCGACATGAGGGCCATGGAATGAACAACACTGCAACGGGGGTGCTTGACGACGGAAAATCACACCGCCAGACTGCACGCAAAGAATGATCATGCTATACAATGATGCCAAAATGAATCAGGATCAGTCAAACCAGCCATGGCAGATGCTATCTAGCCTGGATGGATTTAGGGTGTTCTGGTTTATTTGGATGGCACATGCAGTCAGGGCATGGAAACGTGTATACAGATTCATTTGCTCTTTTCAACTGAATACCCTTGGCATCGCTGTGCGACCTCATATTAAGCAGCTGACGTTTTAATGACTTCCATCTGCATAAAAGGGGGGTGCAGTTTTTTTTAACAAAATAATATTTATGATTCCAAAACTGAAAAAGATGGTGAAAAGTAATGTTTTACTGGCCATGAACCACAATAACATACCCGATACGTGGACTGTCAAAGAGTACGGCCAATCTTCTTTTATCAGGCTTAATTGTCTTCGAATGCCCACCATACAAGTATCTTCTATGACCAAGAAGGAAATGAGGAAAATTTCCACCTTGAGTAGTCACGAAAACCTCACTATGGACACAAACGCTGTAGTCAATAGCTGCCATCCTCGAGGAGAAATTCTGGAAAACATTGCGCTATGTTAGAGCAGCATACTTCAAAGTTCAGTAAATAAGACTTTAGAACTCCAATTCCTACAAACCTTGAACGGAGCAAGTTCTTCATCTGATGCCAATGTTTCTTTTGTCTGTAAGAGAGGGAACATTTCAAGGAGAGGAGCCATGTTCTTCTCTGCTTTATATATTCTCCCAGAAGCCAAATAGATTGAAGTCTTATTGCTGAAACCCATTCCACGAAGCATTAATCCAACCTAAACAACACACGGCATGGACATGTAAATGACTGTAACAAAAAGAATCAGCACCAACTGCTGCTGAAATCAGACAAGATTTGCTAGAAATATAGTTTGTATTCATTTCATAATGAAATTTCTGAAGCATCTTCTGAAGCAGTAACACCAACATTACATACTAGCGTACCTCCAAAGGTGTAAGTGGACATTTCCCATTCATCCTTATTGCTCCAGGCCTTATTACACGTCCGGGCCTAGTAAATTTTCCACGCCAACCTCTTTCCCTGGCCTCATCCAATTCCTTTTTTTCCTCATCACCACCATCAAAGACACAGCAAGAGAACGCAACCATATCCTGCATAAACAAAAACAATGGATGACGGTCCTCGTCTGGTAACCATGTTCATGCCCATATTTCACAAATGAAATTCAGACAGAAGAATGAAGAACAGTCTTTTAAAGTAGAAAACCAACCTCTTCAAAACGGAGATGCACTGCTACATATTTCCCGTTGTTTTCCACACTTTTTTCTCTCATTCGAGAAATTAAAGTGTCAGATAAAGCAGTGATTGGTTTAGAAAACTTTAAGGCTTCAAAGTTAGCCAGGCATCTCAGTCGTTGAACAGCAGGCGGAGCATCAACTGAAAGCCGATTTGCAAAAGGTGATATCCTTATGAGCCTATAATTTATTCACAGACAATAGTGTTAAATGGTCATATAACAGTTAAACACAATAATATCAGAAGAACATTTTCTTCGGAGCTGCAATAACCAAATTGGCTTTAACTCACTTTTCTTCAATTAACTTCGGAAGAACAACATCTTTGTAGTACTGAATAGGAGACCAAGCCCTTATCTTGAAATTATGAACATTACTCAAATTGTTACTAAACCGCTCCATTATGAATCCAGGCACCTTGTCAACCACTCGAACATCATTTTTCAAACGTTGGACAAAGTGGTCCTCGTCATAGATATCACTGAATTTGCTGTATCAAAAAATAAATATTAGTATCAATCCTTGGCAATTCTAGGCAAAATTAATAGGATTCGTTCATATTGAAGTTGACCTAAGAACCACAGGTTCTGAGAAATCCCCTCATCCAAACACACCCCTGAGATTTACATTTTATGAACAACACATTATTTTTCAGAATCGCCAGAACCTTGAAGTTCTGCATAGCTAACAAAAGACCCATGCATGAAACACATGCCATCACAAATTTATCTTCTTATGGTTCTATTTAAGAATGGGTATGCCATACACCCCACGGGGATTGTAGTTCAATTGGTCAGAGCACCGCCCTGTCAAGGCGGAAGCTGCGGGTTCGAGCCCCGTCAGTCCCGAACTAGAAAATGGGAAACATGCTATCGTGTACTCCCTCCATTCCTAAATATAAGCCCTTTTAGAGATTCCAATATGGACTACATACAGAGCAAAATGAGTGAATCTACGCTCTAAAATACGTCTATATACATCCATATGTAGTCTGTACTGGAATCTCTAAAAAGGCTTATATTTAGAAACAGAGGGAGTACAATAGTATATTAAGTAGTTCCCTAAACATAAATGACTAAGTGTGTATTTGTGTAGTTATATTGATGTTTGAATCCATTGACCATAGCATGGCACTACAGCAAGCCAAAAAAAAGGATAACAGCTCATAGCTAACAAACTGAGCTCTCTAGTGTGAATCTAGCTCAATAAAATGTTAAGTTAATATACAAGTCATCCTTTGTAAAGTCTTTTATATTGTAGAGAATGGTAGAAGTTAAGTACAGTGCAACTGTCATTGTTCAGAAAACGATATCAATAACCATGAATTCTTTTTTTGTCAACCCTAACCAAAAGACATGATGCGAAAAGACTATATACAGATAGTGGTACGGCGTATGAAAACCCAGTAGCACCATCATTAAGGATTACAATCAACATCATGCATATCAAAAAGAAAGAGACCTAGGATCCCTCCAAATGCTGTGGTAGTGAAAATTTGGGATTACAAGAGTTGCGTTCAGAAAACCAGCAACTGCGACTGCATTGCATATCTGCAGAATGATAGGAAATATCAGTGAGCAACACTTTGTACATTGGAAACTTTACGATACAAATTTATTTTGGTAATTGTCACAAAGAGCAACTGATGGAAGGTACCTACCGATGTCCTTTGCTGATTCAAACCACCATTTGCCTCCACATATATGTAGCCGTTTGGTTCGGGCAAACCTACCAAAGTACAGAAGTAACCAATTATTGATTTGAACTTCCTTCAATATGAAATGCTTTGCGCGAAATGGCATCTGCCATAAACTAAAGTAGCAAAATAGAGCAATGCATACACTGTGGCCAAATATGTCAAATACATTAAGTATATCGTTTTGCAACTATAACTTTTGAAGGACTCATATCAGGGCAATCAAACATAGAAAATGTGCCTACGACAAATCAGAGAATGCTCAATTGTAAATGTGCAGAAAAACAAAGAAAAGTTTCTTTGAACTTGATCAAGTCATATATCATTAGAGTCATACCAGTACATGAAATTAGAAATGCAGAGAAATATTCAGAAGTTTTGAATTGACATACCATAGGTATTATTGCTTATGCAAGGTTGCCAAACACCACCTTTGTAAGCATGTCGCCATACAGTTGCTAGCTACAAAAATGTAGCAATATGAGAATACTAGTAACACGTGCATGTGAACTAAATAAGAGACACAAATAGGTAAAAAAATGCGGCAAAAAAACGTATCTCAAAGACACTATAGAACGATGTACTAATTCTCTTATAGCATACAACATGAACATGAGCTACTACTGAAAAACAAGTCCTTCGGAGTTGAGAGGCCATCAGGTATACACAAGTTTCATACACTTGAATCATAAATTAACCTGTCAATCTGTCATCATCGCTACTAATATGAAAAGCCATGTTCACCAGATGCTCCTAACCATGTCTATTGTGTACACACATTCATAAGATTCAACTGTTAAAAGCAATTGTTTTAGACCAGCAGAATTGCAGACTGTTGGATGGATAGTTTGCATTGGGTTTTCCATAATTCCGTTCAATTAACAAATACTATGTGATACCGCAATATTTACAACATTTCTGCACATGCTATTGCTTGAAGCAGGTAATCTGACAAATTCTCAAACCGCAATTATCTGATTCTGACCAAGATATGTGTCTTCTCCCAGTTGATTAAAAATACTAGGAACCCAACAAATCTGAAGTATGTTTCAACTTGGTGAAACACCATTAGTTTGCCCTGTTATCCACCCTCACATACATTTCCACAACTGTATTGTAGTAATTCTGCAGCAATCGGGGGTAAAACTAACCCATATCTGTCCTAACCAGCACGCACCACATAAAGCAAACGAGTATACGGCCACAAGCAGAAAACGACATAGTTCAGTCTCTGAAGACACGCTGAAAGTCAGCTCACGCACAATGATCCAACCACCCACCGCCGCACCCACTACAATCCGAGCATCGAGAGAACTCGCTCCACCCCCGAATCGAGTAAACACTTCGATCGCAAACACAGACTTCCAGAGACGAGCAGGGGGGAGGGGCAGCGCGGCACTCACCGCGTCCGTGGCGTTGTCGGCGTCCATTTCGGGGCGCAGGCGGGCGTACAGCTGCGGGCTGTGGTAGAGCGAACCGGGCGCGGGGCGGGAGATGATGCGGGGCACGCCGTCGAGGGAGATGGAGCCCATGTAGAGCAGCATCGCCGCGACGTAGAGCAGCGGTGCGAAGAGGAAGACGGCCTGCCGCCGCAGCAGCGCGGCCAGCACCGCCCGCGCGGCCCGCCGCGCCGCGCCTCCCCCTCCCGCCGCCTTCCCCGCGCCCGCGCCGCCCTTGGCTGACGCCCTCCTCCCCCACGCCCGCCGCGGCGACGACGGCGGGGACGCCGCCGCCCCCGCCCCGCCGCCCACGCCGAAGCTCCCCAGGCGGCTGTACGCGTGGTGCTGCATCGAAGCCGCCTCCGGAACCCCCCGGCAGGCACGGCTCGGAGCTGGCCGGGGCCAGGAGAGCTCTGCCGGCCCGCCGGTGTCAGTCGGGCCGGGACTCGCGCCGCGCGGCCGATCGGGTCTGAGCTGAGCGGCGGGCGGCGGCGAGGGAGGGGAGAGGGGGAACGGAAGGAGGCGGAGGCGCTGCTGTGGTGCGACTGTTCAAAGAGGGGGAGGGGAGGGGAGGGGGAGGCGCACGGCGTGGGGGTGGGCGGTGGACCTCCTTCCTTCCTTCCTTCCTTCTCCCCCTGCTGCTCGGGCGCGTTGGAATTCAAGAGAGGTTTTGGACGCTGGGGCCCGTCTCCGTCCGTGGGAAGGGAGGCGGGCTCGGCCGTCGCTGACTCGGTATTTTCTGGCGTCTGGTTGCGGGGGCGGCCGGTGGGCGTGGGGCAGCAGTACGGGATAGAATGACGTGGAAGTGGAAGGTCTCTGAGGTTTGGACTCCGGACCGGTGGACTGCTCTGCGTGTGAGCGAGCGTGCGGGGCGGTCGACACTCGACAGGCGGGTGTGCGGGAGAGATACGTTGCGATCTTGCACTTCGCTTGCTCGCCTACGACCGTGGTGGGAAAACGGTCCCACCGCCACCGGGCTGAGTGTGCCGTGGTTGGTGACATGAGCGTAGGTATTGGACTTGTGACGATATTATTCGTCGGACAAAATTGGCGATCGGGACGAGTCGCTCGTCATGCCCAACACGTGTGCCCGCGACGTTAACTGCTATCCGGAAATATGCTGAAAATAAGTAGTAGTACTGTACTACAGTACTAGTACTAGACCCAATCGGATCCTTCGATCAGCCAGTGGCAAGGGCAATAATAACACGCTTCCCTTTATTCCGGATCCTTCCATAAGATTTAGCGCTCTCGGATTGATCGCTTTCCCTTGGTTCCAAGGCTCGTAGCTGCGAAAAGGGTGTGCTGGCTGAATAACGTCAAATCCCCTCCGGAAAGGAAAGATGCTAAGCTGCAAAGGGGAGGCCAGGTACAAACGTTTCCTTCTTCTCCTTGCAAGCTGTCGCGTGCATAGTTGATGACGATATTCCTTTCCAGTTTTTTCCTCGTTCGATCGTGGTGGCATTTATGTATGCGTACGAAAGAATTCGACTAGTAGTGCCGAAATTCGTATTCACTGAGCAAGTAGTATATGGTGGACCATGCAAAAAAAAAGTAGTATATGGTTGTACACGCCCAGTTTTCTTTGGGAAGGAGGGAGTAGATTTCAAGGTCAGGAACGGGTAACCTTTTTTGGCGAGACAAGTAACGAGTACCTTTTCTGTGCATTCTATTCAGCAAGCCCGTCTAGCTCAGTTGGTAGAGCGCAAGGCTCTTAACCTTGTGGTCGTGGGTTCGAGCCCCACGGTGGGCGACCATTTTTTTTTCCTCCGGGCTTTTTTGTTCGAACTGGAAATGGTGAGTGAGTATGAACTTTAGGCTCCGCAGAACTGGAAATGGCAACCACAGGGCACCTGCTAGAGACGCAGCTCGAAACGAATCCCAAAGCTTCTTCCTCATCATAATCACAACAGATCAGGAGGAACAATCTCATTTCTGGCCTTGAATCCTACGTCCAACTGCTCTGCTGGCCGTGTGCAACGCGGCATCGATGACCCGCCAACAACTCAAACCTCCACTCCAGAAAGGGTAGCAAAAAGCCGATCAGGTGAAGCAAAACAAAAACCCGATGTCCGCGACCACGGCCGAGGCCGTGCGCCGGCTCTGCGCCGCCGGCGAGCTGCGGTCAGCGCTAGCGCATCTCGCCCGCGGCGCGAAGGCGGGCGACGGGGCGCTGGACGTGGCCGCCTGCACGGCGCTCGTCCACGCCTGCTGCAGGACCGGCGACCTGGCGGAGGCGCGGAGGGTGTTCGGCGCAATGCCGCGCCTGGGGCTGGCCCCGAACGAGGTCACCTTCACCGCCCTCATCCACGGCCACTTCGTCCGCGGGCGCAGGGACGAGGGCTTCGCCCTGTTCGACGAGATGAGGAGGGGCGGGGTCGAGCCGAACATCTACACCTACAACGTGCTGATCGGGGAGTGGTGCAGGACGGGGGAGTTCGAGGGCGCCCGCCGCCTGTTCGACGAAATGCCCGCGAAGGGCGTCGCGCGGAACGCCGTCAGCTACAACACGCTGATCGCGGGGCTGTGCAGGCACGGCAGGATGAAGGACGCCGCCTGGCTGCTGGAGACGATGCGGAAGGAGGGCATCCGCCCGAGCATCGTGACGTTCAACCTCCTCGTCGACGGGTATGGCAAGGCTGGGCAGATGTCCAACGCCTTGCATTTCTCCAACCAAATAAGGGCCGCTGGGCACCAGCCCAACGCTCTGACGCACAATGCGCTCATTGCGGGGTTCTGCCGTGCTAGAGATATTGCCCGTGCAAACAGGGCGTTCTCTGACATGAAGGAGCGAGGACTGACACCCACAAATGGGACCTACACCATACTGATTGATGCATTGGCCCGGGGCGGTGACATGGACAAAGCTTTTGAGATGTTTGCGGACATGGGGAAGGCTGGTTTGGAGGTGGATGTGCGCGCTTACGGTGTTTTGGTGCATGCTCTCTGCATGGAAGGGAACATGAAAGACGCCAGGAAGCTGTTCCAGTCGATGGAGGAGAAAGGCGTTAAGGCGAATGGTGTGATCTATGACATGATGATTTTTGGCTATGGACGAGAAGGGAACTCCTACAAGGCTATGAAATTAATCACGGAGATGAGGAAGAATGGCTTGGTTCCAAATTTCGCTAGCTATGGCCTGACGATCCGTAGTCTTTGTAATGATGGTAAATGTCCGGAAGCTGAAGCTCTTATCAAGGACATGGTGCAGGCTGGTCTACAACCAAACGAATCGCTCTCCCAAGCACTACTGCATGCCAAGGCAAGACAGGGAAGCTCGACCAGTAACTTTTTTACCTAGGTAGTTAAGTATGTGTTTTATGTTTCTGTGCAAATTCATATGTTGTATGTTTGTCTTGAGAAAGTGGGAAGAGGAAGCACACCCTCTGGTGGAAATCTGATGAAATTTCTTTAGTAATCTGAAACACTGCTCAGTGATTTACTGGACATTGCCAAAACTTAACCAAGGGCGATATGATAGTGATAAGCAAATTCAAAGCAACAAAAAGTAGATGTATGTGCAGAGCACTCTCACTCTATCAGCGAGGTAAAGGTCAGTGCATCCATACCTGTATAATTTATGTTGGTTGTGTAAACACATTTGTGTTGTATAGCAGCGACCAAGTTATATGCAAGTTGGATAATTCGGGTTCTTCTTTTCCCGATGCTAACAGTAAACATGCTATATGAATGCTTTCTTTCTGTTTTTCGTTTTGGAGGCAAATAGACATGCTATTTTGAAGACAAATATTTACCAACTGATTGCGGTCTTCTTTAGACAACATGGAAAATAGCTTTACAATAACGCAGTTTTCCTTATCCCTGTGATGCTGATTTGACACAGCTGAGGCATTCATCCTCTGTAGAGAACTGGTAACTGGCGCCTCACATCCTTGATGTAGTCAAATGTTACTGCAGGTATGTGCATCGTGGGATGTCTGGTTTCCCTGGTATTTTTTGTTGCAAACATGCTAGAGTTTGGAGGCAATGCTTGAAAAAACGAGGGATTGCTTACTTATCAGCTTCGAACAATCTAAGAATTGGGGTAAGAAAAATACCAACCCATCCAGGATTCACTCTGCAGGCTGCCAATTATTACATGAGCGTTCCTGATGAAACACCAGTTCATCAAAGGGCACCCTTTGGGCGTCCCTGTGACCGCCGCGGGGGGCTTTGGCATCAACTGATGCCTGGTTGTGTTTCTAAGTTGGTGTTGGCGCAGTCACGACCATCGATACTCCTCGTTGGAGCTAGGTGCAGTTGCAGGATCTGCGAGCCGCTGGAGGTGGTGGCAGTGATATCGTCGAAGACGAGGGGAGGCGAGATGAGCGTCGAGGAGCAGCGATGATAGGTTGGCGACCGAGGCACCTAGTATCGGACATGAAAACTATGATCCTCGGTCCAGCCTTGATGGTTAGCCAGCGATACGATCAGTGAGCCGGCGGAGTTGGTGTCGATTTCGCTGGAGACAATGGTTAGTGTTAGGGTGAAGAGTGTGGATCAACCACGGCGAGGTTAACTATGCACTTCTTTAAAGAAATACATGAACTTTATTCAAACACGACAATCTAACACTGCTTTGGATCGAAGATTTAAAAACTACAAAGTACTCCTAACTCTTAAAACCAAGAATTTCAGTGAAATCTCTTATATACATCCTCTTTGTGATCATTTTTTTTTTTTGAAAGAGGAATTTCTACGAAGGAGGCACTACAGCTAGAAAAAACGACGATCTGACTTCGCCAACGCTACGCTCCCGACTCCCTTACCTCTCCTGACTCCGCCTCGCGCCGCCTCCCCGGGCAGCGGCCGGGGCGGCTCCCCCGCGTCCTCTCCTTGCCCCCACCCCTTTGTCATCCCTCCCCCGTCGCCACCGTACGGTGCCCCCGAATCTGGCCGGGTGGTCTCGGCGGCGGCGGGCCTTCCTTTCCCCTGCGCGCGGCGCCCCTCTCGGGGCAGGGCTCGGCGGCGGGAGCAGCTCGCCTGGCGGCAGTCCAGCATCCTGGCGTCGGGGCCGGCGGCTGGTACTGTGGTGACGCAGCCTTTTGGCGGCGGGGCGGCCTGGTGGCGCTGGGTGGCCAACGGCGCAACCTCGGCCCAGATCTGGGCCCTTAGGGCCCCATCTGGGTCCTAGCGGGCCGGCGACGGCGTGGCTTCGCTGCCTCCGGCATGATGAAGTGGAGGAGTGGCTCGGACAGGAAGCAGCGACGCCGATGGCATGCCTTCTGCAGCGTGACGGTGGAGCTTTACGGGCATTTGAGGGCCTGGCCGGGCCTATGGGTCCATGGGCCTGGTATTGCTCCTACTGTTGCGTCCGGTCGGATCTCGTTGGTGACGGTGGAGGTTGGGCCCTCCCGTGTGCTGACGGTGCCGCTGCTTCGAGTCCCGGCTTCTCTTCTTCGCTGTGCAGATCCCACTTTGCGGTGTCGTGGTGAGACAGCATGGGAGACTCAAGACCGTATTGACACATGGTGATGGATGGTATGGTGGCGTGCTCCGGAGCGCCCGGGGTGATGGTTGGGGTCAGGAGAAATCCCTCGACTCCGACGCGGTGGCGCCTGAGGGTGCCGCCGGACCTTCCTGGAGGGCGTTGGGTGCCATCCTTCCTTTCTCCTTGCCGTGTACCTGGGGAAACCCTTGCAGCAGCGTCGTCATCGCCGCGTTCTTTCTTGGAGGTGGTGTGTGGTACCGGCGCTTCGGAGTCGGAGCTTGGTGGAAGATCCCCGGCTGGCGCAGCGGGCGCGATAATTCTTCATTTTTTTTGTCGTTGTCGGTATTTGTTTCTTTTATATTTTCTTTTTCGTTTTTTCTGGGCATGCCTGTACTGCTTCCGCCCCAGCACCTATCGTGGGTTGTATCGATGATGGTTCCTTTGTAATACAAAACGGGGGAGGGGGGGCTATTTCGAGACACTAACTTCATAATCCTTCAGAGAGCCATCTTGAGCCGCTTATCCAAGAAGATGATAGCCATGAGCGATGAATGGACTCCCATAAATGATCCCGTAGAAGTGCATATGACTGAACCACAAGATCTTCATCGTAGCGCCGAGGAAAATTGTCAGCTCCACAAAAATCAAACCAACGAAAGCACCATGACACACTGACAAAAAACCAACAAATCCGGAAGATCGGCTGTGAGCCTGCGAGGACACAAACTCAAGCTCAATAACAGACGAGCCGAATCTATAGAGAAACCATAGATCTGACTTCGTTCGGTAAAGCATCAATGCAAAATTAGGACCTTAGACAAGGACAGAACCTCTCGTTCCTCCCATAACCCTTGATGATTAGGGTAAACACTTCAGTCCAGACATCGTCCACGGGCTTGTAGATTTGCCTCCCCTCAGCCTTCCGCGCGCTCCGGCGGCCGGTGGTAGGGAGGAGAATTTAGTAGTTTAGGTTATTTTTTTTAGTCCTCGCACGTGTAGCGCTCGAGCGAATGGCGACACTTCTTCTTCAAGTTTGTCCTCCGGGCTCTGATTTTCCTCGAGTTCGTTCATCTGGACATAGTCGATGGGGCTCTCGCATGGATTCCTACCGTGTCCAGGGCAGTGAGGTTAGGGTTTTTCGTCGTGTGGGAGATTTGGTGTCAAGTGTTTTAGATCTATTTAAGGGTTCGACGGCGACGGCTGTGGCTCAAGGGCGTTGGTCCTTAGAAGCACGTGCACGAAGGCTTCCTGACTATCATCGACAAGGTCAAGCCTGCTCCGGTAGGAAAGCGGCGACAGCGACGCGTTTTGGCGGCGGTAGTAATTTCGGTGGTCTTGAAATCTCAATGTAATTTTTATTATGTTTAAGGTGAATTGTACTTCGTTGAACTTTAATAATAAATCATTTTCGTAAAAAAAGATCTTAGACATGAATTCATCAAGTTTTTTTTAATAAAAACACCTGAAGGGAATCTTAGATCTGATTAGTATCGAGGAAAACAAAGGTCAATACAATAGATAGACAACTAAAGGTAGAACGACCAATAAAAAATAAAATTACATTAAAGAGTATACTAGTCTTCTTTTTTCTTCAATTGTATGTCACCTGCCGGAGATGGAAGAATGTCAAAGATTGAAAATTGCAATGAATCAACAACAAAGAAAAGTGAACCTGTAAACACCCTTGCAATACCAGGCTTTAAAGACCGTAATATCGCTCATCCTTTAAGACGAGATCTATAAATTGCTAAAGCTACGTCGACTGGAGCATCACCTCACGCGGAACAGACTTATAATCCATCACCGCCATCATAGAGGGTTGAAGAACCGGGCCAATCCACAGAACAACATGGAAGACGTCGAAGTTGCCACACCAATATCCATCCAAAAGCTCTCATGGAAAGGCACACGAACTGTCAAGATATGGAGGGAACCAATAGATCCGGGGACACAAATTTTCACAGGTCATTTGCCGTGTCGGATCGAACGCTGTCAAGGTAGTGAGAGACCAGAGAGACCTTATTCTAACACTCCATCGTCGCAACTACCTCGTCAATGTTGCCGGAGAAGCAAAAACCTAAGTAAAATATAACGAGATAGACGGGTCCCCACACCTTTTGCCGCCGACGAGGCCACCAGGCGGGGAAGAGAAAGGGGACCGAGGCGATGGTGGAAATTGTGGCGGCGGCCGCCGCCACTAGGGTTGGGAGGCGACGTTGGCTAGGTGAATTCATCAGTTGTTACACGTGCTATACGGTGCACAATACCAATCTCGTGCATATTATTTGCCAAAAATATCGGTGATAGTTGGCTTGTTGCGGTTGCTGTTTTTCTTTTTTTGGAACAGCAGTTGTTGTGTTCACCATGCCAGGATCCAGAACGGACGGCTGAGATGGTTGTTGTGCCTCGACGGCTAGTCAACCCACTCGCACGGTGTCGCGCTCGCACTAACCAGGGAGCCGTTAGGGCCTCGAACCAGCAACGGTAACTGGCGACGTTGGCGGCCAGCCAGCCGCTTCCTTCCTCTCGAATCCCAACCACGGCGGCACGGCACCGTCAACCCGCCGTCACAGATCCCTCGCGCTGGCGTCCGCTGCAAGCTTCCTTCGGTCTCCTATACTCGTGTTGCGTTTCTTTTCTTCTTCTTCTTACCTCACCCCTGGCTTCTGTGGGTTTTTGGTTTCGGCACCTAAATGGATGTTCTTCGCAAGAAAGAAAGAGAAGGCCTGTCTCCAACACCGACCCTAAAAAAAGACCATCCGGGTACGTCTGGACCATGCTGTCTCGACCGTGATGTCTGTATATGTTGTGTCATCCAACATGAATCTGTATCGGTCCGTCGAGCGGTTCAGATACACTTTTTCCGCAAAACCGAGACAAAGTTGGCGGGACTTTGCCGGAGTCCGGACAACATCCATGTAGGTCTCCAACACCCCGAGCCCCCCCCCCCCCTTGCTTTGCATCCGCACCCTCCTCCTCCAACACCACCATTGTACCTCTCCGACCGGCACACAGGCATTGCCGGACCTCCAAAGCTAGCACAGACGCACCCGCTCACCTTTCAAAACGACAGCGTCCAGTCAGGACCCGTCGGGAGGTAGGTGCACTCCCCCCCCCCTCGACGTCGTCCATGGCAGTCACCACGCCCCGATAGGTGTTTGGTAAAATGGCATTGAGCTTATTTTCGAATGACATGTCGTTTTTTTAGAGTACGAATGATGGCGGGTATTCGACCATGGAGGATGAGCTGTTGCAATGCGTGGTTGGCCGTATCCGTGGATTTTGCAGGCAGGAGCAGAGAAGGTCCCTTCTGGTAACGCCTGCATGATTCTTTCACGTGCGAAACACATGTTGCGCCCTACGACATGCACATCATGAAGGAAATATGCCCTAGAGGCAATAATAATGTTATTATTTTATTTCCTTATATCATGATAAATGTTTATTATTCATGCTAGAATTGTATTATCCGGAAACATAATACTTGTGTGAATACATAGGCAAACTAAACGTCACTTGTGACGCCCCAAAACCGATGCTCGAGAAGACTTCCATATGTTCCGGGTTTCGCCGTGTGTTTCATTTATGCCTGCCCTTTTATTTTTGCATTGCATCATGTCATCATGCCATCTTCTCATAAATCTTTTGCAACTCAACTAAATAAATTGCATAGATCTTTGATCTATTTAAATTAAGGGAACTTACCTGGTGATTTCTCTATATAAATTATCCTCCCAATATTTTAGGGAGATATTATAAAGTATTCCATTAATTTGGAATTATCCGCAACCCACTTGCTAGATAAATCCTTAACCTTTCCTTCTTCCGGTTTTCGACTCTCAACTTTGTCGATAATTCTTTTACCTTATTCCGGAGCTCCACCAAAAACCTCAACATTTTTGGACCTCCCTATCACCTACTTCCTATGCAAAACCATTTGAATTAAATTCAAATGAGTTCGTTTCAAACTTCACCCATGTGTTCATTTCCATTTTTCTTGGATCAGGCTCATTTTTGTGACTCTGAGAAAATTTACTTCATGTCCAAACTCCACTGCAATCCCTCTCGGCCTTTCTTCAAGTTTATATAGTTTAAAAAAATAAGGGAGAGAGAGAGCTTAGCCAGCAGGCCTCTCTAGGCCCAATCCTCCACCCAACCGGGCCTCCCGCGCCGGCCCACCAAGGCCTCCCGCAGCCTAGCCACCGAACCCTAGCGCTCCCTCACCCGATTCCCACTCCCCTCGTTCTCTCGATCCCTCTCGTCCTCCCACGCCGCCGCCACACGCACGCCCTCACGCACCGTGCCAGAAGGTCGTGCTCGATCCCCTTCTCTCTCGCGCGGCCTCGATCCTCTCACTCGTGCCCGATCCCTTACCTCCTCCCGTCGACCCTCTCCCTCTCGTCTCCTAGCGCCGCGCATCACGCCCGATCCCTCCTCTCACTCGTGTCGTCCTCCAGCCACGGGACAGCGTCATCGTCCTACTGCAGGAACTCCTCCGCCGCCCCTTGTCTCGTCCACACGTCGCCCGGCGACCTCCGCCACCAGTCGCGCCTTCTTCTGCGGCGTCGCCTTGCCATGGCACCGTGCCTCGCCGCCTCGGCCTCGCCAACCTCGCCGAGACCCTACCTCTGTCTCTGGTCGCCACCAGCGAGCAACATCGCTGGAGCCACACTCCCAGCGCCACCACGAGCGCCCGCATCCGTCGTCCTCCGCGTCCAACAGGAGCCCCAGCAACAATCGCCATCGTCCTCGCCCTATCGACCAGCCGGCTCCGCTTCCTGGATGTGACGCCTCTTGCCGAGCTCTCCGTTACCTACGTCATCTACATGCTGTTGCCCCGCTGCCTTTTTTTATCGTTGTTAAGGTCACCGAATCCAGGGACGCAAGGCCGCCTCCAGAGATCCCTTTCGCCAAGTACCACTACGGCCGGAGACCTCAGACACGCCAAGTACCCCTTCGTTTCGACGAGACCAGCAAGTCCGAAGAACGCCAAGTTCGACGACGCTCTCCGCCCGAACGACTACCGCCGATTCGTACCTCTCCGTCGCCGTGGGTTTCGTCAAGTTCAACGGTGAACCCCGAAGCCCTCGGATTCGTCAAGTCCGAAGATGCAAGTACCACTCCGAACCATGTACGACGGCCGTCGTCGAAGACCCGTGTACCGCGAACGTCAAGTTCGACTACCGTCGCGTGAACCACTACTTCCACTATGAACGTGAACGACTACCGTCGCGGAACAACTACTTCCTCTACTTCCCTCGACGAACTCGAACCGTCCCGTTTGCACGCTTCGAAGGTATAACCTTGAGACAACGTCCGTGTACGAATGCTTGCGATGTTTGAGATGCTCATGTTTGCACCGTGTCCAATTTGTCACTCGTTTTCCTTGTCGCCAACTCATGGGACACCCGGTATCCGGGAGCGCCCCACCATCTTCGGCACGCAACCGCACACTTCTCCTTTGCATCGGTATCTCAATCGAGTTACCGGAACTGGAACGCTGCCGTGGCACCGTTTTCATTATCGTTGCCGTGGCACCCCTTTCCTTTCCACCACGATGACAAATGCTTCATAATGCTCTTATCAAGTCTTAATAAAAATTGCTTAAACTTGTTCATGTCATCCGCATCATGATAACAATAATTAAAATGTTTAAATTGTTGTTGCAATAAATTACTAAGGCATATGGGGATTTATCGGATTCGTTATTTGTTATATTTGGCCCCATTTAAATTGTTTAGATGGTGTAGTTTTGGTATGCCTCACCTCTTGCCATGTTTAACAACATTTAATATTGTTGGGTCCCTAAACGAGAGAGAACCAAATAATTGATGTGGTGTTCCGTCAATATGCAACCCGTTGCATATTGAGCTCCACTTAATTTGTAGTTTTGTTTGTGCACTTTGCCATGCCATGCATATTTAAACCGGACATGCATCATACTTGGTTGTGCATCATGCCATGTTTATGTGATGGTTTATTACTATGTTGTTTGCTTCTTTCTGGTGTTGCTTCTTCGGGTTAGTTCCGATAACGTCGCGTTTGTGAGGATCCGTTCAACTTCGTCCGTTTGTCTTCTTCATGGACTCGTTCTTCTTCCTTGCGGGATCTCAGGCAAGATGACCATACCCTCGAAATCACTTCTATCTTTGCTTGCTTAGTTGCTCGCTCTTTTGCTATGCCTATGTTGTGATACCTACCACTTGCTTATCATGCCTCCCATATTGTTGAACCAAGCCTCTAACCCACCTTGCCCTAGCAAACCGTTGTTTGGCTATGTTACCGCTTTGCTCAGCCCCTCGTATAGCGTTGTTAGTTGCAAGCGAAGATTGAAGTTTGTTCCTTGTTGGAACATCACAATATCTCTTATTTAATTAATGCATCTATATACTTGGTAAAGGGTGGAAGGCTCGGCCTTATGCCTGGTGTTTTGTTCCACTCTTGCCGCCCTAGTTTCCGTCATATCGGTGTTATGTTCCCGGATTTTGCGTTCCTTACGCGGTTGGGTTATAATGGGAACCCCTTGGCAGTTCGCTTTGAATAAAACTCCTCCAGCAAGGCCCAACATTGGTTTTACCATTTGCCACCTAGCCTTTTTTCCCTTGGGTTAGGCCAGCCCAAGGGTCATCTTTATTTTAAACCCCCCGGGCCAGTGCTTGTCTAAGTGTTGGTCCAAACTAGAGCCCCTTGCAGCGCCACCTCGGGGAAACTCGAGGGCTGGTTTTAGTTGTACGGATTGCTTATCCGGTGTTGCCCTGAGAACGAGATATGTGCAGCTCCTATCGGGATGTCGGCGCATCGGGTGGTCTTGCTGGACTTGTTTTACCATTGTCGAGGATGTCTTGTAACCAGGATTCCGAGTCTGATCGGGTCTTCCCGCTAGAAGGAATATCCTTCGTTGACCGTGAGAGCTTGTGATGGGCTAAGTTGGGACACCCCTGCAGGGATTTGAACTTTCGAAAGTCATGCCCGCGGTTATGGGCAGATGGGAATTTGTTAACGTCCGGTTGTAGAAAACCTGAAGTTGACCTTAATTAAAATGCATCAACCGCGTGTGTTACCGTGATGGTCTCTTTCCGGCGGAGTCCGGGAAGTGAACACGGTGTTGGAGTAATGCTTGACGTAGGTTGTTCTAGGATCACTTCTTGATCATAGTTGTTCGACCGTGCTTTTGCCTTCTCTTCTCGCTCTCTTTTGCGTATGTTAGCCACCATATATGCTAGTCGCTTGCTGCAGCTCCACTTCATACCTTTTACCTTACCCATAAGCTTAAATAGTCTTGATCGCGAGGGTGCGA
Organism: Triticum aestivum; assembly: GCF_018294505.1. Taxonomy (NCBI): domain Eukaryota; kingdom Viridiplantae; phylum Streptophyta; class Magnoliopsida; order Poales; family Poaceae; genus Triticum; species Triticum aestivum. The sequence goes on from NC_057800.1 coordinate 607,451,345, forward strand.
GATTGCTGAGTCCCCGTGGCTCACAGATACTTCCAAACCAGCTTGCAGGTGCCGATGAGTCCGTGCAGATGACACAACCAAGATCAGGAGGAGCTCAATGAAGATCTTGTCCTTTGTGTTGTTTCGTTCTAGTTGATCAGTAGTGGAGCCCAGTTGGGGTCGATCGGGGACCTTGTCGCATTTGGGGTTCTTCTTTTATTTTGGTTCCGTAGTCGGACCCTGATGGTATTTGGATGATGTAATGCTCTACTCATGTATTTGTGTGAAGTGGCGATTGTAAGCCAACTATGTATCTCTTTCCCTTATGTATTACATGGGTTGTGTGAAGATTACCTCACTTGCGACATTGCTTTCAATGCGGTTATGCCACTAAGTCGTGCTTCGACACGTGGGAGATATAGCCGCATCGAGGGTGTTACATCACTAGTATGCCTCTACTTGACTAGCTCGTTAATCAAAGATGGTTATGTTTCCTAACATAGACATGTGTTGTCATTTGATTAACGGGATCACATTATTAGGAGAATAATGTGATTGACATGACCCATTCCATTAGCTTAGCACCCGATCGTTTAGTATGTTGCTATTGCTTTCTTCATGATTTATACATGTTCCTATAACTATGAAATTATGCAACTCCCGTTTATCGGAGGAACACTTTGTGTGATACCAAACGTCACAACGTAACTGGGTGATTATAAAGGAGCTCTACAGGTGTCTCCAAAGGTAAATGTTGGGTTGGCGTATTTCGAGATTAGGATTTGTCACTCCGATTGCCGGAGAGGTATCTCTGGGCCCTCTCGGTAATGCACATCACATAAGCCTTGCAAGCATTGCAACTAATGAGTTAGTTGCGAGATGATGTATTACAAAACGAGTAAAGAGACTTGCCGGTAACGAGATTGAACTAGGTATTGAGATACCGATGATCGAATCTCGGGCAAGTAACATACCGATGACAAAGGGAACAACGTATGTTGTTATGCGGTCTGACCGATAAAGATCTTTGTAGAATATGTAGGAGCCAATATGAGCATCCAGGTTCCGCTATTGGTTATTGACCGGAGACATGTCTCGGTCATGTCTACATTGTTCTCGAACCCGTAGGGTCCGCATGCTTAAGGTTTCGATGATAGTTATATCATGAGTTTATGATTTTTGATGTACCGAAGTTAGTTCGGAGTCCCGGATGTGATCACGGACATGACGAGGAGTCTCGAAATGGTCGAGACATAAAGATTAATATATTGGACGGCTATATTCGGACACCGGAAGTGTTCCGGATGATTTCGGAGAAAACTGGAGTGCCGGAGGGTTACCGGAACTCCCCGGGAGAAGTAATGGGCCTCATGGGCCCTAGTGGAGAGAGAGAGGGGCGGCCAGGGTGGGCCGCGCGCCCCCTCCCCCTCTGGTCCGAATTGGACTAGGAGAGGGGAGGCGGTGCCCCCCTTTCCTTCTCCCTCTCCCCCTTCCTTTCCCCCTCCTAGTAGGAGTAGGAAAGAGGGGAGTCCTACTCCTACTAGGAGGAGGACTCCTCCTCCTTGGCGCGCCCTAGGGCCAGCCGGCCTCCTCCCCTTGCTCCTTTATATACGGGGGCAGGGGGCACCCCTAGACACACAAGTTGATCCACGTGATCGTTTTCTTAGCCGTTTGCGGTGCCCCCTTCCACCATACTCCTCGATAATATTGTAGCGGTGCTTAGGCGAAGCCGTGTGACGATAGAACATCAAGATCGTCACCACACCGTCGTGCTTATAGAACTCTTCCCCGACACTTTGCTGGATCGGAGTCCGGGGATCGTCATCGAGTTGAACGTGTGCTAAAACTCGAAGGTGCCGTAGTTTCGGTGCTTGATCGGTTGGGCCGTGAAGACGTACGACTACTTCAACCGCGTTGTCATAACACTTCCACTGTCGGTCTACGAGGGTACGTAGATCACACTCTCCCCTCTCGTTGCTATGCATCACCATGATCTTGCGTGTGTGTAGGAATTTTTTTGAAATTACTACGTTCCCCAACAGTGGCATCAGAGCTTAGGTTTTATGTGTTGATGTTATATGCACGAGTAGAACACAAGTGAGTTGTGGGCGATATAAGTCATACTGCTTACCAGCATGTCATACTTTGGTTCGGCGGTATCGTTGGATGAAGCGGCCCGGACCGACATTACGCGTACGCTTACGCGAGACTGGATCTACCGACGTGCTTTGCACACAGGTGGCTGGCGGGTGTCATTTTCTCCAACTTTAGTTGAACTGAGTGTGGCTACGCCTGGTCCTTGCGAAGGTTAAAACAACACCAACTTGACAAACTATCATTGTGGTTTTGATGCGTAGGTAAGATTGGTTCTTGCTTAAGCCCGTAGAAGCCACGTAAAACTTGCAACAACAAAGTAGAAGACGTCTAACTTGTTTTTGCAGGGCATGTTGTGATGTGATATGGTCAAGACATGATGCTAAATTTTATTGTATGAGATGATCATGTTTTGTAACCGATTTATCGGCAACTGGCAGGAGCCATATGGTTGTCGCTTTATTGTATGCAATGCAATTGCGCTGTAATGCTTTACTTTATCACTAAGCGGTAGCGATAGTCGTGGAAGCATAAGATTGGCGAGACGACAATGATGCTACGATGATGATCAAGGTGTCGCGCCGGTGACAATGGTGATCATGACGGTGCTTCGAAGATGGATATCACAAGCACAAGATGATGATGGCCATATCATATCACTTATATTGATTGCATGTGATGTTTATCTTTTATGCATCTTATCTTGCTTTGTTTGACGGTAGCATTTTAAGATCATCTCTCACTAATTATCAAGAAGTGTTCTCCCTGAGTATGCACCGTTGCGAAAGTTCTTCGTGCTGAGACACCATGTGATGATCGGGTGTGATAGGCTCTACGTTCAAATACAACGGGTGCAAAACAGTTGCACACGCAGAATACTCAGGTTATACTTGACGAGCCAAGCATATACAGATATGGCCTCGGAACACGGAGACCGAAAGGTCAAGCGTGAATCATATAGTAGATATGATCAACATAGTGATGTTCACCAATGAAACTACTCCATCTCACGTGATGATCGGACATGGTTTAGTTGATTTGGATCACGTAATCACTTAGAGGATTAGAGGGATGTCTATCTAAGTGGGAGTTCTTTAGTAATATGATTAATTGAACTTAAATTTATCATGAACTTAGTACCTGATAGTATCTTGCTTGTTTATGTTTGATTGTAGATAGATGGCCCGTGTTGTTGTTCGTTGAATTTTAATGCGTTCCTTAAGAAAGCAAAGTTGAAAGATGATGGTAGCAATTACACGGATTGGGTCCGTAACTTGAGGATTATCCTCATTGCGGCACAGAAGAATTATGTCCTGGAAGCACCGCTGGGTGCCAGGCCTGCTGCTGGAGCAACACCAGATGTTATGAACATTTGGCAGAGCAAAGCTGATGACTACTTGATAGTTCAGTGTGCCATGCTTTATGGCTTAGAATCGGGACTTCAATGATGTTTTGAACGTCATGGAGCATATGAGATGTTCCAGGAGTTGAAGTTAATATTTCAAGCAAATGCCCGGATTGAGAGATATGAAGTCTCCAATAAGTTTTATAGCTCCAAGATGGAGGAGAACAGTTCTGTCAGTGAGCATATACTCAAAATGTCTGGGTATAATAATCACTTGATTCAATTGGGAGTTAATCTTCCAGCTGATTGCGTCATTGACAGAATTCTCCAATCACTGCCACCTAGCTACAAGAGCTTCTTGATGAACTATAATATGCAAGGGATGAATAAGACTATTCCCGAGCTCTTCGCAATGCTGAAAGCCGCGGAGGTAGAAATCAAGAAGGAGCATCAAGTGTTGATGGTCAACAAGACCACTAGTTTCAAGAAAAAGGGCAAAGGGAAGAAGAAGGGGAACTTCAAAAAGAACATCAAGCAAGTTGCTGCTCAAGAGAAGAAACCCAAATCTGGACCTAAGCCTGAAACTGAGTGCTTCTACTGCAAGCAGACTGGTCACTGGAAGCGGAACTGCCCCAAGTATTTGGCGGATAAGAAGGATGGCAAGGTGAACAAAGGTATATGCGATATACATGTTATTGATGTGTACCTTACTAATGCTCGCAGTAGCATCTGGGTATTTGATACTGGTTCTATTGCTAACATTTGCAACTCGAAACAGGGACTACGGATTAAGCGAAGATTGGCTAAGGACGAGGTGACGATGCGCGTGGGAAATGGTTCCAAGGTCGATGTGATCGCGGTCAGCACACTACCTCTACATCTACCTTCGGGATTAGTATTAGACCTAAATAATTGTTACTTGGTGCCAGCGTTGAGCATGAACATTATATCTGGATCTTGTTTGATGCGAGACGGTTATTCATTTAAATCAGAGAATAATGGTTGTTCTATTTATATGAGTAATATCTTTTATGGTCATGCACCCTTGAAGAATGGTCTATTCTTATTAAATCTCGATAGTAGTGACACACATATTCATAATGTTGAAGCCAAAAGATGCAGAGTTGATAATGATAGTCCAACTTATTTGTGGCACTGCCGTTTAGGTCATATCGGTATAAAGCGCATGAAGAAACTCCATACTGATGGACTTTTGGAACCACTTGATTATGAATCACTTGGTACTTGCGAACCATGCCTTATGGCTAAGATGACAAAAACATCATTCTCCGGTACTATGGAGAGAGCAACATATTTGTTGGAAATCATACATACAGATGTATGTGGTCCGATGAATGTTGAGGCTCGTGGCGGATATCGTTATTTTCTCACTTTCACAGATGACTTAAGCAGATATGGGTATATCTACTTAATGAAACATAAGTCTAAAACATTTGAAAAGTTCAAAGAATTTCGGAGTGAAGTTGAAAATTATCGTAACAAGAAAATAAAATTCCTACGATCTGATCGCGGGGGAGAATATTTGAGTTACGAGTTTGGTGTACATTTGAAACAATGCGGAATAGTTTCACAACTCACGCCACCCGGAACACCACAGCGTAATGGTGTGTCCGAACGTCGTAATCGTACTTTACTTGATATGGTGCGATCTATGATGTCTCTTACTGATTTACCGCTATCGTTTTGGAGTTATGCTCTAGAGATAGCCGCAATCACGTTAAATAGGGCACCATCAAAATCCGTTGAGACGACACCTTATGAACTGTGGTTTGGCAAGAAACCAAAGTTGTCGTTTCTGAAAGTTTGGGGTTGCGATGCTTATGTGAAAAAGCTTCAACCTGATAAGCTTGAACCCAAATCGGAGAAATGTGTCTTCATAGGATATTCAAAGGAAACTATTGGATACACCTTCTATTACAGATCCGAAGGCAAGACTTTTGTTGCTAAATTCGGAAACTTTCTAGAGAAGGAGTTTCTCTCAAAAGAAGTGAGTGAGAGGAAAGTAGAACTTGATGAGGTAACTGTACCTGCTCCCTTATTGGAAAGTAGTACATCACAGAAACCGGTTTCTGTGACACCTACACCAATTAGTGAGGAAGCTAATGATAATGATCATGAAACTTCAAAACAAGATACTACTGAACCTCGTAGATCAACCAGAGTAAGATCCGCGCCAGAGTGGTACGGTAATCCTGTTCTGGAAGTCATGCTACTAGATCATGATGAACCTACGAACTATGAAGAAGCGATGGTGAGCCCAGATTCCGCAAAATGGCTTGAAGCCATGAAATCTGAGATAGGATCCATGTATGAGAACAAAGTGTGGACTTTGGTTGACTTGCCCAAAGATCGGCAAGCAATTGAGAATAAATGGATCTTCAAGAAGAAGACTGACGCTGACAGTAATGTTACTGTCTACAAAGCTCGACTTGTCGCAAAAGGTTTTCACCAAGTTCAAGGGATTGGCTACGATGAGACCTTCTCACCCGTAGCGATGCTTAAGTATGTCCGAATCATGTTAGCAATTGCCGCATTTTATAATTATGAAATATGGCAGATGCATGTCAAAATTGCATTCTTGAATGGATTTCTGGAAGAAGAGTTGTATATGATGCAGCCAGAAGGTTTTGTCGATCCAAAGGGAGCTAACAAAGTGTGCAAGCTCCAGCGATCCATTTATGGACTGGTGCAAGCCTCTCGGAGTTGGAATAAACGCTTTGATAGCGTGATCAAAGCATTTGGTTTGTACACACTTTTGGAGAAGCCTGTATTTACAAGAAAGTGAGTGGGAGCTCTATAGCATTTCTGATATTATATGTAGATGACATATTACTAATCAGAAATGATATGGAATTTCTGGATAGCATAAAGGGATACTTGAATAAGAGTTTCTCAATAAAAGACCTCGGTGAAGCTGCTTACATATTGGGCATTAAGATCTATAGAGATAGATCAAGACGCTTAATTGGACTTTCACAAAGCACATACCTTGACAAAATTTTGAAGAAGTTCAAAATGGATCAAGCAAAGAAAGGATTCTTGCCTGTGTTACAAGGTGTGAAATTGAGTAAGACTCAATGCCCGACCAATGCAGAAGATAGAGAGAAAATGAAAGATCTTCCCTATGCTTCAGCCATAGGCTCTATCATGTATGCAATGCTGTGTACCAGACCTGATGTGTGTCTTGCTATAAGTCTAGCAGGGAGGTACCAAAGTAATCCAGGAGTGGATCACCGGACAGCGGTCAAGAACATCCTGAAATACCTGAAAAGGACTAAGGATATGTTTCTCATATATGGAGGTGACAAAGAGCTCATCGTAAATGGTTACGTTGATGCAAGCTTTGACACTGATCCGGATGATTCTAAATCGCAAACCGGATACGTGTTTACATTAAACGATGGAGCTGTCAGTTGGTGCAGTTCTAAACAGAGCGTTGTGGCAGGATCTACATGTGAAGCGGAGTACATAGCTGCTTCGGAAGCAGCAAACGAAGGAGTCTGGATGAAGGAGTTCATATCCGATCTAGGTGTTACACCTAGTGCATCGGGTCCAATGAAAATCTTTTGTGACAATACTAGTGCAATTGCCTTGGCAAAGGAATCCAGATTTCACAAGAGAACCAAGCACATCAAGAGACGCTTCAATTCCATCCGGGATCTAGTCCAGGTGGGAGACATAGAGATTTGCAAGATACATACGGATCTGAATGTTGCAGACCCATTGACTAAGCCTCTTCCACGAGCAAAACATGATCAGCACCAAAGCTCCATGGGTGTTAGAATCATTACTGTGTAATCTAGATCATTGACTCTAGTGCAAGTGGGAGACTGAAGGAAATATGCCCTAGAGGCAATAATAATGTTATTATTTTATTTCCTTATATCATGATAAATGTTTATTATTCATGCTAGAATTGTATTATCCGGAAACATAATACTTGTGTGAATACATAGACAAACTAAACGTCACTAGTATGCCTCTACTTGACTAGCTCATTAATCAAAGATGGTTATGTTTCCTAACCATAGAGATGTGTTGTCATTTGATTAACGGGATCACATTATTAGGAGAATAATGTGATTGACATGACCCATTCCATTAGCTTAGCACCCGATCATTTAGTATGTTGCTATTGCTTTCTTCATGACTTATACATGTTCCTATAACTATGAGATTATGCAACTCCCGTTTACCGGAAGAACACTTTGTGTGCTACCAAATGTCACAACGTAACTGGGTGATTATAAAGGAGCTCTACAGGTGTCTCCAAAGGTAAATGTTGGGTTGGCGTATTTCGAGATTAGGATTTGTCACTCCGATTGTCGGAGAGGTATCTCTGGGCCCTCTCGGTAATGCACATCACATAAGCCTTGCAAGCATTGCAACTAATGAGTTAGTTGCGAGATGATGTATTACGAAATGAGTAAAGAGACTTACCGGTAATGAGATTGAACTAGGTATTGAGATACCGACGATCGAATCTCGGGCAAGTAACATACCGATGACAAAGGGAACAACGTATGTTGTTATGCGGTCTGACCGATAAAGATCTTCGTAGAATATGTGGGAGCCAATATGAGCATCCAGGTTCCGCTAATGGTTATTGACCGGAGACATGTCTCGGTCATGTCTACATTATTCTCGAACCCGTAGGGTCCGCACGCTTAAGGTTTCGATGACAGTTATATTATGAGTTTATGATTTTTGATGTACCGAAGTTAGTTCGGAGTCCCGGATGTGATCACGGGCATGATGAGGAGTCTCGAAATGGTCGAGACATAAAGATTGATATATTGGACGGCTATATTCGGACACCGGAAGTGTTCCGGATGATTTCGGAGAAAACCGAAGTGCCGGAGGGTTACCGGACCCCCCCCCCCCCGGGAGAAGTAATGGGCCTCATGGGCCCTAGTGGAGAGAGAGAGGGGCGGCCAGGGTGGGCCGTGTGCCCCCTCCCCCTCTGGTCCGAATTGGACTAGGACAGGGGGGGCGGCGCCCCCCTTTCCTTCTCCCTCTCCCCCTTGATTTCCCCCTCCTAGTAGGAGTAGGAAAGAGGGGAGTCCTACTCCTACTAGGAGGAGGACTCCTCCTCCTTGGCGCGCCCTAGGGCCGTCCGGCCTCCTCCCCTTGCTCCTTTATATACGGGGGCAGGGGGCACCCCTAGACACACAAGTTGATCCACGTGATCGTTTTGTTAGCCGTGTGTGGTGCCCCCTTCCACCATACTCCTCGATAATATTGTAGCGGTGCTTAGGCGAAGCCCTGCGACGATAGAACATCAAGATCGCCACCACACCGTCGTGCTGATGGAACTCTTCCCCGACACTTTGCTGGATCGGAGTCTGGGGATCGTCATCGAGCTGAACGTGTGCTAAAACTCGGAGGTGCCATAGTTTCGGTGCTTGATCGGTTGGGCCGTGAAGACGTACGACTACATCAACCGCGTTGTCATAACGCTTCCGCTGTCGGTCTACGAGGGTACGTAGATCACACTCTCCCCTCTCGTTGCTATGCATCACCATGATCTTGCGTGTGCGTAGGAATTTTTTTGAAATTACTACGTTCCCCAACACATCATCCAACAATGCAATGTGAGGTCGTTGTGTATCGATGCCACGTCATCCAGACCTCCGTCACCAAGTTTTGTGGCGCGGTTGGTCAGTTGGAGGCAAGGTGGCCATTGCATGCGGCAGAGGAGGAGACCGTAAGTTTTGTTTCTTCTTGCTCAACTTGTCAATTGAATTATTCATTCACTCAATGTTGCTCCAGATATTGTGTAGTCCGTACACGCTGTCGTGATGTATCATAGGATAGAGGGAAGGTCATTTATATACATACACTGTTGGATGAAGCTGAAGGGACTTTATGTGCGGGATGAGAGGATCCATTCATGAAAAAACTTGACGAACATCCGGTTAATCTAGTTGAATTTGAACTATCGTTGTACTAGACTTGTTTGCATGCTATGTATGGATAATTTGTGCTATTTTCTATCCGAACTTTGATGAAATCCATCGTGTTTGATGAATTTCGCCCGGTTAGTTTAAATAGTGGTTGAAATATATGTGGGCAACATTGGGTGACCGTCTTCTGCATTCGTGTTTGTGAATGGATGCCAAAGCAAATTTGCGGGTAGCATTGGACATGCCCTAACGCCACTAGGTGTGTGCAATTGTGTAGTTCTCAAATCGGAAGTATTGTGTACACGACACTTGAGGGCATCTTCAACATCGACCCTCAAACCACCTACATCTGTCTAGACGGCGCTGTCCGGACCTCAGAAATCATCCAACGTGGTCCTGTATTGGTTTGCGGGACGGTCTAGACGTGATTTCTCCCGCAAATTAGAGACGAAGTGGGGGAGATTTGCGGAAGTCCGGACAACAGACACGTTGGAGTCCAACACCCCAGGCCCACCCAATCCTCCCGGTCCCATTTTCTTTCACTTCTCCCCTTTCTCTCCTTTGCTTTGCATTCACACCCTCCACTTTCGCCGCCCGTGTTGTACATCTCAAGCCACCACAAAGGCATTGTCAGACGTCCGCAACCAGCACTGGCGCGCCCGCTCGCCTTTATGACAGAGCTGTCCACTCTGGAGCCGTTTGTACCCAGGTACACTCCGCCGCCTTGTCGGCGACCTCCATGGCGGACACCACGCTCGGCAGGTGTTCAGTCAAATGCCATTAAGCTTTTGTTCAAACACTATGTTGTTTCTTAGAGTATGAAGGATGGTGAGCTACTCGACCATGTATGATGAGTTGTTCTGTTGTTGTGTGATGCACGGTTGGCCGTATCCGCAGATTTCATAGGTAAGAGCAGAGGGTGACCTTCTGGGAGTAAGTGCATGAAAAGTTTCACGCACAAAAGCACATTGTGCCCTACAACATTGAAGGAAATATGCCCTAGAGGCAATAATAAAGTTATTATTTATTTCCTTATATCATGATAAAAGTTTATTATTCATGCTAGAATTGTATTAACCGGAAACATAATACATGTGTGAATACATAAACAAACAGAGTGTCACTAGTATGCCTCTACTTGACTAGCTCGTTAATCAAAGATGGTTATGTTTCCTAACCATGGACAAAGAGTTGTTATTTGATTAACGGGATCACATCATTAGTTGAATGATCTGATTGACATGACCCATTCCATTAGCTTAGCACCCGATCGTTTAGTATGTTGCTATTGCTTTCTTCATGACTTATACATGTTCCTATGACTATGATATTATGCAACTCCCGTTTGCCAGAGGAACACTTTGTGTGCTACCAAATGTCACAACGTAACTGGGTGATTATAAAGGAGCTCTATAGGTGTCTCCAAAGGTACATGTTGGGTTGGCGTGTTTCGAGATTAGGATTTGTCACTCTGATTGTCGGAGAGGTGTCTCTGGGCCCTCTCGGTAATGCACATCACTTAAGCCTTGCAAGCATTGCAACTAATGAGTTAGTTGCGGGATGATGTATTATAGAACAAGTAAAGAGACTTGCCGGTAACGAGATTGAACTAGGTATAGGATACCGACGATCGAATCTCGGGCAAGTAACATACCGATGACAAAGGGAACAACGTATGTTGTTATGCGGTCTGACCGATAAAAGATCTTCGTAGAATATGTAGGAACCAATATGGGCATCCAGGTTCCGCTATTGGTTATTGACCGGAGACGTGTCTCGGTCATGTCTACATTGTTCTCAAACCCGTAGGGTCTGCACGCTTAAGGTTACGATGATAGTTATATTATGAGTTTATGCATTTTGATGTACCGAAGGTTGTTCGGAGTACCGGATGTGATCACGGACATGACGAGGAGTCTCGAAATGGTCAAGACATAAAGATTGATATATTGGAAGCCTATGTTTGGATATCGGAAGTGTTCCGGGTGAAATCGGGATTTTACCGGAGTACCGGGAGGTTACCGGAACCCCCCGGGAGGTATATGGGCCTTAGTGGGCCTTAGTGGAAGAGAGGAGAGGCGGCCATAGATGGGCCGCGCGCCCCTCCCCCCTTGGTCCGAATAGGACAAGGAGAGGGGGTCGGCCCCCCTTCCTCCTCTCTCTCCTCTTTTCCCCCCTCCGCGAATCCTATTCCAACTAGGAAAGGGGGGGAGTCCTACTCCCGGAGGGAGTAGGACTCCTCCTGGCCCGCCTCCTCCTGGCCGGCCAGCCCCCCTCCTTTGAGCCTTTATATACGGAGGCAGGGGCACCCCCTAGAGACACAAGTTGATCCACGTGATCATATCCTTAGCCGTGTGCGGTGCCCCCTTCCACCATAGTCCTCGATAATATTGTAGCGGTGCTTAGGCGAAGCCCTGCGACGGTAGAACATCAAGATCGTCACCATGCCGTCATGCTGACGGAACTCTTCCCCGACACTTTGCTGGATCGGAGTCCGGGGATCGTCATCGAGCTAAACGTGTGCTAGAACTCGCAGGTGTTGTAGTTTCGGTGCTTGATCGGTCGGGCCGTGGAGACGTACGACTACATCAACCAAGTTAACGCTTCCGTTGTCGATCTACAAGGGTACGTAGATCACACTCTCCCCTCTCGTTGCTATGCATCACCATGATCTTGCGTGTGCGTAGGAAAATTTTGAAATTACTACGTTCCCCAACAGTGGCATCCGAGCCAGGTTTTATATGTTGATGTTATATGCACGAGTAGAACACAAGTGAGTTGTGGGCGATATAAGTCATACTGCTTACCAGCATGTCATACTTTGGTTCGGCGGTATTGTTGGACGAAGCGGCCCGGACCGACATTACGTGTACGCTTACGCGAGACCGGTTCTCCCGACGTGTTTTGCACACAGGTGGCTTGCGGGTGACAGTTTCTCCAACTTTAGTTGAACCGAGTGTGGCTACGCCCAGTCCTTGTGAAGGTTAAAACAACACCAACTTGACAAACTATCGTTGTGGTTTTGATGCGTAGGTAAGATTGGTTCTTGCTTAAGCCCGTAGCAGCCACGTAAAACATGCAACTACAAAGTAGAGGACGTCTAACTTGTTTTTGCAGGGCATGTTGTGATGTGATATGGTCAAGACATGATGCTAAATTTTATTGTATGAGATGATCATGTTTTGTAACCAAGTTATCGGCAACTGGCAGGAGCCATATGGTTGTCGCTTTATTGCATGCAATGCAATCGTGCTGTAATGCTTTACCTTATCACTAAGCGGTAGCGATAGTCGTGGAAGCATAAGATTGGCGAGATGACAACGATGCTATGATGGAGATCAAGGTGTCGCGCCGGTGACGATGGTGATCATGATGGTGCTTCGGAGATGGAGATCACAAGCACAAGATGATGATGGCCATATCATATCACTTATATTGATTGCATGTGATGTTTATCTTTTATGCATCTTATCTTGCTTTGATTGACGGTAGCATTATAAGATGATCTCTCACTAATTATCAAGAAGTGTTCTCCCTGAGTATGCACCGTTGCGAAAGTTCTTCGTGCTGAGACACCACGTGATGAACGGGTGTGATAGGCTCTACGTTCAAATACAACGGGTGCAAAACAGTTGCACACGCGGAATACTCAGGTTATACTTGACGAGCCAATCATATACAGATATGGCCTCGGAACACGGAGACCGAAAGGTCGAGCGTGAATCATATAGTAGATATGATCAACATAGTGATGTTCACCAATGAAACTACTCCATCTCACGTGATGATCGTACATGGTTTAGTTGAATTGGATCACGTAATCACTTAGAGGATTAGAGGGATGTCTATCTAAGTGGGAGTTCTTTAAGTAATATGATTAATTGAACCTAAATTTATCATGAACTTAGTGCCTGATAGTATCTTGCTTATTTATGTATGATTGTAGATAAATGGCCCGTGCCGTTGTTCCGTTGAATTTTAATGCGTTCCTTGAGAAAGCAAAGTTGAAAGATGATGGTAGCAATTACACGGACTGGGTCCGTAACTTGAGGATTATCCTCATTGCTGCACAGAAGAATTACGTCCTGGAAGCACTGCTGGGTGTCAGGCCTGCTGCTGGAGCAACACCAGATGTTATGAACGTCTGGCAGAGCAAAGCTGATGACTACTCGATAGTTCAATGTGCCATGCTTTACGGCCTAGAACCGGGACTTCAACGACGTTTTGAACGTCATGGGGCATATGAGATGTTCCAGGAGTTGAAGTTAATATTTCAAGCAAATGCCCGGATTGATAGATATGAAGTCTCCAATAAGTTCTATAGCTGCAAGATGGAGGAGAACAGTTCTGTCAGTGAGCATATACTCAAGATGTCTGGGTATTGTAATCACTTGATTCAACTGGGAGTTAATCTTCCGGATGATAGCGTCATTGACAGAATTCTCCGATCACTTCCACCAAGCTACAAGAGCTTCGTGATGAACTATAATATGCAAGGGATGAATAAGACTATTCCTGAGCTCTTCGCAATGCTGAAAGCTGCGGCGGTAGAAATCAAGAAGGAGCATCAAGTGTTGATGGTAAACAAGACCACTAGTTTCAAGAAAAAGGGCAAAGGGAAGAAGAAGGGGAACTTCAAGAAGAACGGCAAGCAAGTTGTTGCTCGAGAGAAGAAACCCAAATCTGGACCGAAGCCTGAAACTGAGTGCTTCTACTACAAGCAGACTGGTCACTGGAAGCGGAACTGCCCCAAGTATTTGGCGGATAAGAAGGATGGCAAGGTGAACAAAGGTATATGTGATATACATGTTATTGATGTGTACCTTACTAAATGCTCGCAGTAGCACCTGGGTATTTGATACTGGTTCTGTTGCTAATATTTGCAACTCGAAACATGGACTACGAATTAAGCGAAGATTGGCTAAGGACGAGGTGACGATGTGCGTGGGAAACGGTTCCAAAGTCAATGTGATCGCAGTTCGCGCGCTACCTCTACATCTACCTTCGGGATTAATACTAGACCTAAATAATTGTTATTTGGTGCCAGCGTTAAGCATGAACATTATATCTGGATCTTGTTTGATGCGAGACGGTTGTTCATTTAAATCAGAGAATAATGGTTGTTCTATTTATATGAGTAATATCTTTTATGGTCATGCACCCTTGAAGAATGGTCTATTCTTATTGAATCTCGATAGTAGTGACAACATATTCATAATGTTGAAGCCAAAAGATGCAGAGTTGATAATGATAGTGCAACTTATTTGTGGCACTGTCGTTTAGGTCATATCGGTGTAAAGCGCATGAAGAAACTCCATACTGATGGACTTTTGGAACCACTGGATTATGAATCACTTGGTACTTGCGAACCGTGCCTCATGGGCAAGATGACTAAAACGCCGTTCTCTGGAACTATGGAGAGAGCAATAGATTTGTTGGAAATTATACATACAGATGTATGTGGTCCGATGAATATTGAGGCTCGAGGCGGATATCGTTATTTTCTCACCTTCACAGATGACTTAAGCAGATATGGGTATATCTACTTAATGAAACATAAGTCTGAAACGTTTGAAAAGTTGAAAGAATTTCAGAGTGAAGTTGAAAATCATCGTAACAAGAAAATAAAGTTTCTACAATCTGATCGTGGAGGAGAATATTTGAGTTACGAGTTTGGTGTACATTTGAAACAATGCGGAATAGTTTCGCAACTCACGCCACCCGGAACACCACAGCGTAATGGTGTGTCTGAACGTCGTAATCGTACTTTACTAGATATGGTGCGATCTATGATGTCTCTTACTGATTTACCGCTATCGTTTTGGGGTTATGCTTTGGAGACGGCCGCATTCACGTGAAATAGGGCACCATCAAAATCCGTTGAAACGACGCCTTATGAACTATGGTTTGGCAAGAAATCAAAGTTGTCGTTTCTGAAAGTTTGGGGCTGCGATGCTTATGTGAAAAAGCTTCAACCTGATAAGCTCGAACCCAAATCAGAGAAATGTGTCTTCATAGGATATCCAAAGGAGACTATTGGATACACTTTCTATCACAGATCCGAAGGCAAGACTTTTCTTGCTAAGTTCGGCAACTTTCTGGAGAAGGAGTTTCTCTCGAAAGAAGTGAGTGGGAGGAAACTAGAACTTGACAAGGTAACTGTACCTGCTCCCTTGTTGGAAAGTAGTACATCACAGAAACCTGTTTCTGAGACACCTACACCAATTAGTGAGGAAGCTAATGATAAAGATCATGAAACTTCAGAACAAGATACTACTGAACCTCGTAGATCAACCAGAGTGAGATCTGCACCAGAGTGGTACGATAATCCTGTTCTGGAAGTCATGCTACTAGATCATGATGAACCTACGAACTATGAAGAAGCGATGGTGAGCCCAGATTCCGTAAAATGGCTTGAAGCCATGAAATCTGAGATGGGATCCATGTATGAGAACAAAGTATGGACTTTGGTTGACTTGCCCAATGATCGGCAAGCAATTGAGAATAAATGGATCTTCAAGAAGAAGACTGACGCCGACGGTAATATTACTATCCACAAAGCTCGACTTGTCTCAAAAGGGTTTCGGCAAGTTCAAGGGGTTGACTACGATGAGACCTTCTCACCCGTAGCGATCCTTAAGTCTGTCCGAATCATGTTAGCAATTGCCGCATTTTATGATTATGAAATTTGGCAGATGGATGTCAAAACTGCATTCCTGAATGGATTTCTGGAAGAAGAGTTGTATATGATGCAACCGGAAGGTTTTGTCGATCCAAAGGGAGCTAACAAAGTGTGCAAGCTCTAGCGATCCATTTATGGACTGGTGCAAGCCTCTTGGAGTTGGAATAAACGCTTTGATAGTGTGATCAAAGCATTTGGTTTTATACAGACTTTTGGAGAAGCCTGTATTTACAAGAAAGTGAGTGGGAGCTCTATAGCATTTCTCATATTATATGTGGATGACATATTACTGATTGGAAATGATATAGAATTTCTGGATAGCATAAAGGGATACTTGAATAAGAGTTTTTCAATGAAAGACCTTGGTGAAGCTGCTTACATATTAGGCATAAAGATCTATAGAGATAGATCAAGACGTTTAATTGGACTTTCACAAAGCACATACCTTGACAAGATTTTGAAGAAGTTCAAAATGGATCAAGCAAAGAAAGGGTTCTTGCCTGTGTTACAAGGTGTGAAGTTGAGTCAGACTCAATGCCCGACCACTGCAGAAGATAGAGAGAAAATGAAAGATGTTCCCTATGCTTCAGCCATAGGCTCTATCATGTATGCAATGCTGTGTACCAGACCTGATGTGTGCCTTGCTATAAGTCTAGCTGGGAGGTACCAAAGTAATCCAGGAGTGGATCACTGGACAGCGGTCAAGAACATCCTGAAGTACCTGAAAAGGACTAAGGATATGTTTCTCGTATATGGAGGTGACAAAGAGCTCATCGTAAACGGTTACGTTGATGCAAGCTTTGACACTGATCCGGACGATTCTAAATCGCAAACCGGATACGTGTTTACATTAAACGATGGAGCTGTAAGTTGGTGCAGTTCTAAACAGAGCGTCGTGGCGGGATCTACGTGTGAAGCAGAATAAATAGCTGCTTCGGAAACAGCGAATGAAGGAGTCTGGATGAAGGAGTTCATATCCGATCTAGGTGTCATACCTAGTGCATCGGGTCCAATGAAAATCTTTTGTGACAATACTGGTACAATTGCCTTGGCGAAGGAATCCAGATTTCACAAAAGAACCAAGCACATCAAAAGACGCTTCAATTCCATCCGGGATCTAGTCCAGGTGGGAGACATAGAGATTTGCAAGATACATACGGATCTGAATGTTGCAGATCCGTTGACTAAGCCTCTTCCACGAGCAAAACATGATCAACACCAAGGCTCCATGGGTGTTAGAATCATTACTGTGTAATCTAGATTATTGACTCTAGTGCAAGTGGGAGACTGAAGGAAATATGCCCTAGAGGCAATAATAAAGTTATTATTTATTTCCTTATATCATGATAAAAGTTTATTATTCATGCTAGAATTGTATTAACTGGAAACATAATACATGTGTGAATACATAAACAAACAGAGTGTCACTAGTATGCCTCTACTTGACTAGCTCGTTAATCAAAGATGGTTATGTTTTTTAACCATGGACAAAGAGTTGTTATTTGATTAACGGGATCACATCATTAGTTGAATGATCTGATTGACATGACCCATTCCATTAGCTTAGCACCCGATCGTTTAGTATGTTGCTATTGCTTTCTTCATGACTTATACATGTTCCTATGACTATGATATTATGCAACTCCCGTTTGCCAGAGGAACACTTTGTGTGCTACCAAATGTCACAACGTAACTGGGTGATTATAAAGGAGCTCTACAGGTGTCTCCAAAGGTACATGTTGGGTTGGCGTATTTCGAGATTAGGATTTGTCACTCTGATTGTCGGAGAGGTACCTCTGGGCCCTCTCGGTAATGCACATCACTTAAGCCTTGCAAGCATTGCAACTAATGAGTTAGTTGCGGGATGATGTATTACATAACAAGTAAAGAGACTTGCCGGTAACGAGATTGAACTAGGTATAGGATACCGACGATCGAATCTCGGGCAAGTAACATACCGATGACAAAGGGAACAATGTATGTTGTTATGCGGTCTGACCGATAAAAGATCTTCGTAGAATATGTAGGAACCAATATGGGCATCCAGGTTCCGCTATTGGTTATTGACCGGAGACGTGTCTCGTGTTGGGGAACGTAGAAATTTCAAAAAAATTCCTACGCACACGCAAGATCATGTGACGCATAGCAACGAGCGGGGGGGGGGGAGTGTGATCTACATACCTAGTAGATCGACAACGGAAGCGTTTGGTTGATGTAGTCGTACGTCTTCACGGCCCGACCGATCAAGCACCGAAACTACGGCACCTCCGAGTTTTAGCACACGTTCAGCTCGATGACGATCCCCGGACTCCGATCCAGCAAAGTGTCGGGGAAGAGTTCCGTCAGCACGACGGCGTGGTGACGATCTTGATGTACTACTGTTGTAGGGCTTCGCCTAAGCACTGCTACAATATTATCGAGGACTATGGTGGCTGGGGGCGCCGCACACGGCTAAGGAATAGATCACGTGGATCAACTTGTGTGTCTCTAGGGTGCCTCTGCCTCAGTATATAAAGGACCAAAGGGGGGAGGCCGGCCGACCACATATGGCGCGCCAGGAGGAGTCCTACTCCCTTCGGGAGTAGGACTTCTCCCCCAATCCTAGTTGGAATAGGATTCATGAGGTGGAAAAGAGAGAGAGAGAGAAGGAGGAGGGCGCCGGCCCCCTCTCTCCTTGTCCTATTTGGACTAGGGGGGAGGGGCGTGCGGCCCAAGCCCTGGCTGCCTCTCCTATTCTTCCACTATGGCCCATTAAGGCCCATATAGCTCCCGGGGGGTTCCGGTAACCTCCCGGTACTCCGATAAAATCCCGATTTCACCCGGAACACTTCCGATATCCAAACATAGGCTTCTAATATATCAATCTTTATGTCTCGACCATTTCGAGACTCCTCGTCATGTCCGTGATCACATCCGGGACTCCGAACAAACTTCGGTACATCAAAATGCATAAACTCATAATATAACTGTCATCGTAACCTTAAGCGTGCGGAACCTACGGGTTCGAGAACAATGTAGACATGACCGAGACACGTCTCCGGTCAATAACCAAGAACCTGGATGCTCATATTGGCTCCTACATATTCTACAAAGATCTTTATCGGTCAGACCGCATAACAACATACGTTGTTCCCTTTGTCATCGGTATGTTACTTGCCCGAGATTCGATCGTCGGTATTCCAATACCTAGTTCAATCTCGTTGCCGGTAAGTCTCTTTACTCGTTCTGTAATACATCATCCCGCAACTAACTTATTTAGTTGCAATGCTTGCAAGGCTTAAGTGATGTGCATTACCGAGAGGGCCCAGAGATACCTCTCCGACAATCGGAGTGCCAAAACCTAATCTCGAAATACGCCAACCCAACATGTACCTTTGGAGACACCTGTAGTACTCATTTGTAATCACCCAGTTACGTTGTGACGTTTGGTAGTACCAAAGTGTTCCTCCGGTAAACGGGATTTGCATAATCTCATAGTTATAGGAACATGTATAAGTCATGAAGAAAGCAATAGGAACATACTAAACGATCGGGTGCTAAGCTAATGGAATGGGTCATGTCAATCAGATCATTCTCTTAATGATGTAATCCCGTTAATCAAATAACAACTCATTGTTCATGGTTAGGAAACATAATCATCTTTGATTAACGAGCTAGTCAAGTAGAGGCATACTAGTGACACTTTGTTTGCCTATGTATTCACACGTGTATTATGTTTCCGGTTAATACAATTCTAGCATGAATAATAAACATTTATCATGATTATAAGGAAATAAATAATAACTTTATTATTGCCTCTAGGGCATATTTCCTTCAGTCTCCCACTTGCACTAGAGTCAATAATCTAGATTACACAGTAATGATTCTAACACCCATGGAGCCTTGGTGCTGATCATGTTTTGCTCGTGGAAGAGGCTTAGTCAACGGGTCTGCAATATTCAGATCCGTATGTATCTTGCAAATCTCTATGTCTCCCACCTGGACTAGATCTCGGATGGAATTGAAGCGTCTCTTGATGTGCTTGGTTCTCTTGTGAAATCTGGATTCCTTTGCCAAGGCAATTGCACCAGTATTGTCACAAAAGATTTTCATTGGACCCGATGCACTAGGTATGACACCTAGATCAGATATGAACTCCTTCATCCAGACTCCTTCATTTGCTGCTTCCGAAGCAGCTATGTACTCCGCTTCACATGTAGATCCCGCTACAACGCTTTGTTTAGAACTGCACCAACTTACAGCCCCACCGTTTAATGTAAACATGTATCCGGTTTGTGATTTAGAATCGTCCGGATCAGTGTTAAAGCTTGCATCAACGTAACCTTTTACGATGAGCCCTTTGTCACCTCCATATACGAGAAGCATATCCTTAGTCCTTTTCAAGTATTTCAGGATGTTCTTGACCGCTGTCCAGTGATCCACTCCTGGATTACTTTGGTACCTCCCTGCTAAACTTATAGCAAGGCACACATCAGGTCTGGTACACAACATTGCATACATGATAGATCCTATGGCTGATGCATAGGGAACAACTTTCACATTCTCTCTATCTTCTGAAGTGGTCGGGCATTGAGTTTTACTCAACTTCACACCTTGTAACACAGGCAAGAATCCTTTCTTTGCTTGATCCATTTATGTCTACGGGTGAGAAGGTCTCATCATAGTCAATCCCTTGAACTTGCCGAAAACCTTTTGCGACAAGTCGAGCTTTGTAGACAGTAATATTACCGTCAGCGTCAGTCTTCTTCTTGAAGATCCATTTATTCTCAATTGCTTGCCGATCATCGGGCAAGTCAACCAAAGTCCATACTTTGTTCTCATACATGGATCCCATCTCAGATTTCATGGCTTCAAGCCACTTTGCGGAATCTGGGCTCACCATCGCTTCTTCATAGTTCATAGGTTCATCATGATCTAGTAGCATGACTTCCAGAACAGGATTACCGTACCACTCTGGCGCGGATCTTACTCTGTTTGATCTATGATGTTCAGTAGTATCTTGTTCTGAAGTTTCATGATCATCATCATTAGCTTCCTCGCTAACTGGTGTAGGTGTCGCAGAAACAGTTTTCTGTGATGTACTACTTTCCAATAAGGGAGAGGGTACAGTTACCTCGTCAAGTTCTACTTTCCTCCCACTCACTTCTTTCGAGAGAAACTCCTTCTCCAGAAAGTTTCCGAATTTAGCAACAAACGTCTTGCCTTCGGATCTGTGATAGAAGGTGTATCCAATAGTCTCCATTGGATATCCTATGAAGACACATTTCTCCGATTTGGGTTCGAGCTTATCAGGTTGAAGCTTTTTCACATAAGCATCGCAGCCCCAAACTTTTAGAAACGACAACTTTGGTTTCTTGCCAAACCACAGTTCATAAGGCATCATCTCAACGGATTTTGATGGTGCCCTATTTAACGTGAATGCAGCTGTCTCTAGAGCGTATCCCCAAAACGATAGCGGTAAATCAATAAGATACATCATAGATCGCACCATATCTAGTAAAGTACGATTACGACGTTCGGACACACCATTACGCTGTGGTGTTCCGGGTGGCGTGAGTTGCGAAACTATTCCACAATTTTTCAAATGTACACCAAACTCGTAACTCAAATATTCTCCTCCACGATCAGATCGTAGAAACTTTATTTTCTTGTTACGATGATTTTCAACTTCACTCTGAAATTCTTTGAACTTTTCAAACATTTCAGACTTATGTTTCATTAAGTAGATATACCCATATCTGCTTAAGTCATCTGTGAAGGTGAGAAAATAACGATATCCGCCACGAGCCTCAATGTTCATCGGACCACATACATCTGTATGTATGATTTCCAACAAATCTGTTGCTCTCTCCATAGTACCGGAGAACAGTGTTTTGGTCATCTTGCCCATGAGGCACGGTTCGCAAGTACCAAGTGATTCATAATCAAGTGGTTCCAAAAGTCCATCAGTATGGAGTTTCTTCATGCGTTTTACACCGATATGACCTAAACGGCAGTGCCACAAATATGTCGCACTATCATTATCAACTCTGCATCTTTTGGTTTCAACATTATGAATATGTGTGTTACTACTATCGAGATTCAACAAGAATGACCACTCTTCAAGGGTGTATGACCATAAAAGATATTACTCATATAAATAGAACAACCATTATTCTCAGATTTAAATGAATATCCGTCTCGCATCAAACAAGATCCAGATATAATGTTCATGCTTAACACTGGCACCAAATAACAATTATTTAGGTCTAATATTAATCCCGAAGGTAGATGTAGAGGTAGCGTGCCGACTGCGATCACATCGACTTTGGAACCGTTTCCCACGCGCATCGTCACCTCGTCCTTAGCCAATCTTCGCTTGATCCGTAGTCCCTGTTTCGAGTTGCAAATATTAGCAACAGAACCAGTATCAAATACCCAGGTGCTACTGCGAGCATTGGTAAGGTACACATCAATAACATGTATATCACATATACCTTTGTTCACCTTGCCATCCTTCTTATCCGCCAAATACTTGGGGCAGTTCCGCTTCCAGTGACCAGTCTGCTTGTAGTAGAAGCACTCAGTTTCAGGCTTCGGTCCAGATTTGGTTTCTTCTCTCGAGCAACAACTTGCTTGCCGTTCTTCTTGAAGTTCCCCTTCTTCTTCCCTTTGCCCTTTTTCTTGAAACTAGTGGTCTTGTTTACCATCAACACTTGATGCTCCTTCTTGATTTCTACCGCCGCAGCTTTCAGCATTGCGAAGAGCTCAGGAATAGTCTTATTCATCCCTTGCATATTATAGTTCATCACGAAGCTCTTGTAGCTTGGTGGAAGTGATCGGAGAATTCTGTCAATGACGCTATCATCCGGAAGATTAACTCCCAGTTGAATCAAGTGATTACAATACCCAGACATCTTGAGTATATGCTCACTGACAGAACTGTTCTCCTCCATCTTGCAGCTATAGAACTTATTGGAGACTTCATATCTATCAATCCGGGCATTTGCTTGAAATATTAACTTCAACTCCTGGAACATCTCATATGCCCCATGACGTTCAAAACGTCGTTGAAGTCCCGGTTCTAGGCCGTAAAGCATGGCACATTGAACTATCGAGTAGTCATCAGCTTTGCTCTGCCAGACGTTCATAACATCTGGTGTTGCTCCAGCAGCAGGCCTGACACCCAGCAGTGCTTCCAGGACGTAATTCTTCTGTGCAGCAATGAGGATAATCCTCAAGTTACGGACCCAGTCCGTGTAATTGCTACCATCATCTTTCAACTTTGCTTTCTCAAGGAACGCATTAAAATTCAACGGAACAACGGCACGGGCCATTTATCTACAATCATACATAAATAAGCAAGATACTATCAGGCACTAAGTTCATGATAAATTTAGGTTCAATTAATCATATTACTTAAAGAACTCCCACTTAGATAGACATCCCTCTAATCCTCTAAGTGATTACGTGATCCAATTCAACTAAACCATGTACGATCATCACGTGAGATGGAGTAGTTTCATTGGTGAACATCACTATGTTGATCATATCTACTATATGATTCACGCTCGACCTTTCGGTCTCCGTGTTCCGAGGCCATATCTGTATATGATTGGCTCGTCAAGTATAACCTGAGTATTCCGCGTGTGCAACTGTTTTGCACCCGTTGTATTTGAACGTAGAGCCTATCACACCCGTTCATCACGTGGTGTCTCAGCACGAAGAACTTTCGCAACGGTGCATACTCAGGGAGAACACTTCTTGATAATTAGTGAGAGATCATCTTATAATGCTACCGTCAATCAAAGCAAGATAAGATGCATAAAAGATAAACATCACATGCAATCAATATAAGTGATATGATATGGCCATCATCATCTTGTGCTTGTGATCTCCATCTCCGAAGCACCATCATGATCACCATCGTCACCGGCGCGACACCTTGATCTCCATCATAGCATCGTTGTCATCTCGCCAATCTTATGCTTCCACGACTATCGCTACCGCTTAGTGATAAGGTAAAGCATTACAGCACGATTGCATTGCATGCAATAAAGCGACAACCATATGGCTCCTGCCAGTTGCCGATAACTCGGTTACAAAACATGATCATCTCATACAATAAAAATCAGCATCATGTCTTGACCATATCACATCACAACATGCCCTGCAAAAACAAGTTAGACGTCCTCTACTTTGTTGTTGCAAGTTTTACGTGGCTGCTACGGGCTTAAGAAAGAACCAATCTTACCTACGCATCAAAACCACAACGATAGTTTGTCAAGTTGGTGCTGTATTAACCTTCGCAAGGACCGGGCGTAGCCACACTCAGTTCAACTAAAGTTGGAGAAACTTTCACCCACAAGCCACCTCTGTGCAAAGCACGTCGGGAGAACCAGTCTCGCGTAAGCGTACGCGTAATGTCGGTCTGGGCTGCTTCATCCAACAATACCGCCGAACCAAAGTATGACATGCTGGTAAGCAGTATGACTTATATCGCCCACAACTCACTTGTGTTCTACTCGTGCATATAACATCAACATAAAAACCTAGGCTCGGATGCCACTGTTGGGGAACGTAGTAATTTCAAAAAAAATTCCTACGCACACGCAAGATCATGTGACGCATAGCAACGAGTGGGGGGGAGTGTGATCTACATACCTAGTAGATCGACAATGGAAGCGTTTGGTTGATGTAGTCGTACGTCTTCACGGCCCGACCGATCAAGCACCGAAACTACGGCACCTTCGAGTTTTAGCACACGTTCAGCTCGATGACGATCCCCGGACTCCGATCCAGCAAAGTGTCGGGGAAGAGTTTCGTCAGCACGACGGAGTGGTGACAATCTTGATGTACTACTGCTGCAGGGCTTCGCCTAAGCACTGCTACAATATTATCGAGGACTATGGTGGCTGGGGGCGCCGCACACGGCTAAGGAATAGATCACGTGGATCAACTTGTGTGTCTCTAGGGTGCCTCTGCCTTAGTATATAAAGGACCAAAGGGGGGAGGCCGGCCGGCCACATATGGCGCGCCAGGAGGAGTCCTACTCCCTCCGGGAGTAGGACTTCTCCCCTAATCCTAGTTGGAATAGGATTCATGAGGTGGAAAAGAGAGAGAGAGAAGGAGGAGGGCGCCAGCCCCCTCTCTCCTTGTCCTATTCAGACTAGGGTGGAGGGGCGCGCGGCCCAAGCCCTGGCTGCCTCTCCTCTTCTTCCACTATGGCCCATTAAGGCCCATATACCTCCCGGGGGGTTCCGGTAACCTCCCGGTACTCCGGTAAAATCCCGATTTCACCCGGAACACTTCCGATATCCAAACATAGGCTTCCAATATATCAATCTTTATGTCTCGACCATTTCAAGACTCCTCTTCATGTCCGTGATCACATCCGGGACTCCGAACAAACTTCGGTACATCAAAATGCATAAACTCATAATATAACTGTCATCGTAACCTTAAGCATGCGGACCCTACGGGTTCGAGAACAATGTAGACATGACCGAGACACGTCTCCGGTCAATAACCAATAGCGGAACCTGGATGCTCATATTGGCTCCTACATATTCTACGAAGATCTTTATCGGTCAGACCGCATAACAACATACGTTGTTCCCTTTGTCATCGGTATGTTACTTGCCCGAGATTCGATCGTCGGTATTCCAATACCTAGTTCGATCTCGTTGCCGGTAAGTCTCTTTACTCGTTCTGTAATACATCATCCCGCAACTAACTTATTTAGTTGCAATGCTTGCGAGGCTTAAGTGATGTGCATTACCGAGAGGGCCCAGAGATACCTCTCCGACAATCGGAGTGACAAAACCTAATCTCTAAATACGCCAACCCAACATGTATCTTTGGAGACACCTGTAGTACTCCTTTATAATCACCCAGTTACGTTGTGATGTTTGGTAGTACCCAAAGTGTTCCCCCGGTAAACGGGAGTTGCATAATCTCATAGTTATAGGAACATGTATAAGTCATGAAGAAAGCAATAGCAACATACTAAACGATCGGGTGCTAAGCTAATGGAATGGGTCATGTCAATCAGATCATTCTCTTAATGATGTGATCCCGTTAATCAAATAACAACTCATTGTTCATGGTTAGGAAACATAACCATCTTTGATTAACGAGCTAGTCAAGTAGAGGCATACTAGTGACACTTTGTTTGTCTATGTATTCACACGTGTATTATGTTTCCGGTTAATACAATTCTAGCATGAATAATAAACATTTATCATGATTATAAGGAAATAAATAATAACTTTATTATTGCCTCTAGGGCATATTTCCTTCATCTCGGTCATGTCTACATTGTTCTCGAACCCGTAGGGTCCGCACGCTTAAGGTTACGATGACAGTTATATTATGAGTTTATGCATTTTGATGTACCGAAGGTTGTTCGGAGTCCCGGATGTGATCACAGACATGACGAGGAGTCTCGAAATGGTCGAGACATAAATATTGATATATTGGAAGCCTATGTTTGTATATCGGAAGTGTTCCGGGTGAAATCAGGATTTTACCGGAGTATCGGGAGGTTACCGGAACCCCCCGGGAGGTATATGGGCCTTAGTGGGCCTTAGTGGAAGAGAGGAGAGGTGGCCATAGATGGGCCGCGCGCCCCTTCCCCCCTTGGTCCGAATAGGACAAGGAGAGGGGGCCGGCCCCCCTTCCTCCTCTCTCTCCTCTTTCCCCCCCTCTTTTCCCCCCTCCGGGAGTAAGACTCCTCCTGGCGCGCCTCCTCCTGGCCGGCCAGCCCCCCCTTTGAGCCTTTATATACGGAGGCAGGGGCACCCCCTAGAGACACAAGTTGATCCACGTGATCATATCCTTAGCCGTGTGCGGTGCCCCCTTCCACCATAGTCCTCGATAATATTGTAGCGCTGCTTAGGCGAAGCCCTGCGACGGTAGAACATCAAGATCGTCACCACGTCGTCGTGCTGACGGAACTCTTCCCCGACACTTTGCTGGATCGGAGTCCGGGGATCGTCATCGAGCTGAACGTGTGCTAGAACTCGGAGGTGCCGTAGTTTCGGTGCTTGATCGGTCGGGCCGTGGAGACGTACGACTACATCAACCAAGTTAACGCTTCCGTTGTCGATCTACAAGGGTACGTAGATCACACTCTCCCCCTCTCGTTGCTATGCATCACCATGATCTTGCGTGTGCGTAGGAAAATTTTAAAATTACTACGTTCCCCAACAAACATGTGCATCATTCAACAACGCAACGTGAGGTTAGTGTCATACCGCCGGTATACAATTCAGACCAGGGTCACCAAGTTTTGTGACGTGGTTCGTCAACTCGAGGCAAGGTGGCCATTGCACACGGCAGAGGATGAGATCGTAAGTTTTGCTTCCTCTTGCTCAACTTGTTGATTGATTCATTCACTTAATGTTGGTCTACATATTATATGTAGCATGCACGTGTTGTTGTGGTGTACCACAGGACAAAGTGACAACCACTTACATGCACACACCGTTGGATGAAGCTGAAGGGGGAGTATGTGTGGAACGACATGTTCCGTTGATGAAAAACTTGTTGGACGTCCGGTCAATCTAGTCGAATTTGAGACATTGTTGTACTAAACTTAATTTGCATGCTATGTATGGAGGATTTGTGTTATTTTCTATTCAAACTTCGATGAATATTGATGGTTTTGCATGAATTTCATCCAGTTCGTTAAAATACAGATTGAAATTTATGCAACTATGGTTGAATGGCGGCCTACCGTGTCCGTGCCCGCAGACTGGTACCCCCTATTCACGGACGGATGTGGGAGGAAATATGTGAATTGCCGTTGGAGATGCATTTAGGCCTTGTACAATGCTAGATGCTTAGAAAAATAAACCGGTTTTTTCTAAAGCACCAGCGCCTATTTGTATAGAAGAGTTGTCTAATTAAGCATCTGCCATGTACAAATAGGCACCAATGCTTAAGGAAAGCCTGATTTATTTCTCCAAGCACGTCCCCTTTTTTGAAGGGTTCCAAGCACCTCACCTAAGCACCTTGCATTGTATAAGGCCTTAGAACATCTCTAACAGATCCTGTATCTCCCCGTTTCCTAATTTTTAGATGTTGGATCCTGTGAAACCAACTTGCAGGTACACGCAAGCTGAATATATCAGGTATAAATATACTGTAAATTTAAACTTAGATAAACTAGATAACTAGATAGTTCACCGGAGTTCATACAAACAGCACAGACAAACTAGATAAAACTTAGATAAAACATAGATTAAACTAGCTAAAAGCTAGATAAACTTGCCGTCACTGGAGCATCCGTCTACTCCTCGCCGGAGCCGCTGTCATCGTCCTTGTCGCAGGAGATGACCTCGGCGGGCAGCGGCTCGCCTCTATGCAGCATATTGTAGATCAGCGAACCGGAGAGCCAAGTTTGGAGCTGGTACTCCTCTCAGAGCGCCGGCAGCTGCGCAGCCGCAACCGCATCTCCGGCGTCGGCAACGACCCATGCCGCAAAGAACGCCTGCTCGGCGCACGCTGCCGCTGGATCGCCGGGTCGAAGAGTCGGCTGTGGCGGCAGAAGGTCGTCCACGCGCGCGACCTCGGTCTGGCGCTGCGGGACTTCGCGCCGCCTCCCTTTGCCTGTCTGACACAGGAGGTCGGAGGATGGAGCCGCCGACCTTGTCGTCGTGGAGGCGCTTGTGGCCGCGGCACCCGAATCCACTGCGGTGGCCAAAACCCCCACCGCCTCCACGACCAGAGCCAACAGACGATATTTTCGCGCGAGAAAGGACGAAGAAATGTGACGGAAAACGTGGCTGGAGCCGAGCGGATTTGACGCCGAAGGGGGAGGATTGCAGCGGAGGGCGGTGGAGGATTTGCGGGACGGGAACCCTAAATCCTGGCGGCGCCCACATATATGGAGGAATCGGGGACGGTTTACGAGCCTCCTCTAAAAATTTTACGGGCTGGGCCTTGTTTGCGGTATCTGCTCGGGCAGGTTATTCTGGGCCTTTCCGTATGGCGTCCCGTATATCCCAGTTTGCGAGAGTTATACGGGATCTGCTAGAGATGCTCGGCGGTTGTGCGATTGTTCCATTTCATATGGCGTTACACGCATTTTTCTTGATCAATGCTATGATTATTAACTTCTTTGTACAAGTCATAGACTGCTGCTTTTATTTTTTTGAATTTATTTCAGACTTTCTGGCGATGCTCGTTCAGTGGGAGAAAACGTCGCATCGGTCTCATCGATTATGTGACGTTTACGATGACTTCGTCAATCTAAAAATGTTGTATATTAGTATACGTACATTCATAGGGGTGAGTGTATATTAGTATTTGTGTTAAATAAAGCTTTTTTTGACATCTGTAAAAAAAGAACTTTTTTTTGTCATGTGTTAAAAGAAACTTCCTTGCGCACAAGCTCACGGATTTGTAGCCAAATCGGGCCCTTCTGCGTACGGTACTCTGCCAGGGAAGAGTTGTAACAGAATAATATGTGATCTTTTTTTTTAGGTAAATGTCGCCGCTTTATTACCTTAAAACGAAGTTTGGGATCTCGTCCGCAATTACATCCAGAATACAATCTGGAGGTGCACCAACCCAAATCCTACAAAGTTCTTCACCTACACCTACTTTTGCTAATTTATGCGCGGCAACATTTGCTGAACGCCTAACCCAAGAAACTCTGAAATCTTCAAACGAACGGAGCATCGTCTTGATCTCCTCAAGCCACGGTCCCATCACTGACAAGTTCTTCTCTGGTTGTTTGAGCACATGTACAAGCGACTGGCAGTCCAGTTCAAGATGTACTTTTTGCACATTGATATCCGCTGCTACCCGAAGGGCCCGTTTGCATGCCATGATCTCGGCCACTTCAGGATCGACCACCTGCGGGAACAGGTGACACGCACTCGCCAGGAAGCCACCGTTCGCATCTCGCAGCACTACTCCTCCTCCCGCTCTTCCACCGTGTCTTGAGATCGCTCCATCGGAATTCGCTTTGATCCACCCCTCATCTGGCGCAGACCACCGTTGAACGGCCGCTGGTTTGGTGATTCTGGGAGACTTTGCATGAACCTCTCTCCATTCCTTCACGTGAGAGCAAACTCTCTCTATGATTTCACGTGGGGCTTCAATCCTCCTTCCATCTCTTGTCTCATTACGAGCTAGCCACATAGCATATACAGAATGGATCATCATCTCCCTTTCATCCTCGTTGGCCGTGGCGAACCATTCGAGCAGCCAGTTGGCCAACTCACTCTGGGAGGCTGTGAAGATCGGTGGGGCTGCCACCGAGACTCCCTTTTCCGAGCGAAGCTGGCTCCAAAACTGAACCGAGTGCTGGCATGACCAAAATCGATGCAAGATCGT
Source organism: Triticum aestivum (assembly GCF_018294505.1). Classification (NCBI taxonomy): domain Eukaryota; kingdom Viridiplantae; phylum Streptophyta; class Magnoliopsida; order Poales; family Poaceae; genus Triticum; species Triticum aestivum. Next base: position 607,481,700 of record NC_057800.1, read on the forward strand.
TTCCTCTCGCCCGCATACCACACAAAACACCCCTGGTTTGATACGCCTGCGATGGAGTTCAACCCCGACAGCTAGGCCGTTCCTAATGACCCTCCACATGTGAATTTTTGCTTTGTTCGGTGCACTAGTATCCCACAGCCCCAGATAACCTTTGTGTCTGCTTACGGAGCTTGACGATTCCGACTGTCCGGATCTCACCTTGTTCATAGTCATTCTGAGGTGGTAGGCCGAGCGCACCGAGAACACCCCATTCTTAGTATAGTTCCAAGCTAAAGTGTCTTCTGTTCCCGGTCCCCCAACTGCAATTTGTTTTATGTCAGCCACATCATCAGGGGAGAACATCTCATCAACCCGAGCCGAACTCCACGAGGTGCCATCCGGTGACAGCAGATCCGCCACCCTTGTCACTCCCTGGACATATACGGCTCCCAATGGATTCATACTCCCGCTCCTAGGGATCCAATTGTCATGATGAACATTAATCTTGGACCCATCTCCGACTCTCCAAATCAGCCCCTCTCGCAGCAGGTCTCGCCCATGTAGTATACTTCTAAAAGTGAACGATCCCCCCGAGGGGCACGTAGCCGACATAATGGAGTTATCCGGAAAGTATCTCGCCTTGAGGACACGTGCACACAGCGAGGCTGGATATAGCAAGATCCTCCATGCCTGCTTTGCTAAGAGAGCTTGATTAAATGCTTCCGGGTCTCTAAAGCCAAGACCACCATCACATTTTGCTGCACACATCTTCTCCCATGAAATCCAATGCACTTTCTTATCACCATTCGTTGCACCCCACCAGAATTTTGACGAGATCGAAGTCAGGTTCCGGCACATTTTCTTTGTGAGATGAAAACAACTCATGGTGTAAGTAGGTGTAGCTTGGAGGACAGATTTTACTAGTACCTCTCGTGCAGCCTTAGACAGTCCTTGACCTTTCAACCCATTAACTTTTCCTTTTGAACACTCAGTAACGTACTTGAAAGTCCCTTCTTTGGACCTACCAACCAGTGTTGGGAGGCCCAAATATCTCTCACTGAGCGCTTCATTATGCACGCCCAGAGCATTTTTTAGTTGTACCTTTGCATCCTCTTGACTCCCTTTGCCGAAGAAAATTGCTGATTTCTGCAAATTAATGCGTTGGCCAGACGCTTCCTGATATTTCCTTAGAATCTCTTTCAAGGCCAACATATTTTCAGTGGATCCCTCAAGGAAGACAATACTATCGTCAGCAAACAGAAGATGTGTAACATGGGGGCCAGTTCTCCCAAAAGAAACACCCTTGATCAGCTTTTCCTCTTGCGCCTTTCTTAACAGAGCAGAAAAACCTTCAACACAAAACAGAAAAAGGTACGGCGATAACGGGTCCCCCTGCCTAAGTCCACGAGAGGGGACGAATCCTCTCGAGAGGCCTCCGTTGAGCTTTACAGAGAACCTTGCTGTAGTCTGAATAATATGTGATCTGATACGCAACAAACCGAGGGGCCGACTCGGGAAACGGCGCGGGCCAGTAGTAATTTATGCCGCCGTCGCCCGACCTCCTCCCTTCCCCCATCGCTTCAACGGGCGAGGTTTTTTGAAAGCGTCCTCTCTCTCCTCTCCATCAACAACTGCCCCCGACACCCAACGGCAGCCGTAGCGCGAGCGAGGAGAGGGGGGATAAAAAGCTCTGCTCTTTAACGCCCGCCCCTAGGGTTTCGAGCCACCGCGCGCCCTCGCTCCCTCCCTCCCTTCCCTTCGCGCCATCTCCCGCCCTCCCCCCGATCGGCTCGCCCCCTCCCGGATTCGATCCCCCGCCCCGCTCGATCTGGTACGCCTCGTTAGATTCGTGGGCTCGATCTGCCCGCGGCGGTTCCTTCTGCGGCTTTCTTGATCTGAACTTGTCCCTTCTTTCTTGTGGTGATTTCGCGCTGTTGCTGGCAGGTTCTCCTGGTGATGAGGGGGCGGTAGATGGGGGCCATGGCGGAGGAGGCGGAGCACGAGGGCTGCGTGGAGAACCGGCAGCCCCTCGCGGCGTCGAGCGAGTCGGTGTCCGAGGGCAGCAGCTATGGCGGCGCCGGTGCGCCCGCGCGGATGTCGCCGCCCGTGTCCGGCTCGGTGAATTCCGTCTCCGGTCTCAGGTGAGGAAGCTATCTCCTTGCTGCGCTTGATTGGCCCGACGACGGGAGGGATCTGGTTCGGTCGGTTGGGTTACCGTTAGCTTTACCTGGGTTCGATGATGCTTGCTCGGGTCGTGGTCCTGGCCCGGTGGGTGTTGGGGGTGAGAGGATTTGACCCTTTTTGTGGATTTGGTTGTGGGTTGTGGCTCTATCAGCGACAATTGCCTGGCTTGGTGAGCGCTTTGGCTGTAATTCTGCGAAAAGGCGGATTTTCTTGGTCAAGGAATGGCACAGGAGTGGTATTTGTGGCTGTTTGTGTCAAAAGATAGATTCTTCGGGGCAATCCATTAGGTTCTCGACGCATCCTGGGTTCTTATAGGTTCCATGAACTACTATGCCAGCATGCTGTCTTCATCCAGAGTTTCAAGCATGGCTTAAGCATGTTGTAGTGGTGAATTCCGTGTTAAACATGTTCTTCTTTGGCATGCTCTTGTTATTAAAGGTCCAGTCATTTGATTTGCTTGGCTTAGTTTAGTTTGTGACTTTGTGTAGATCGACGCAGTTTGCAAAAGATGCCTGCTTTGAGTGTGGAGTTAGTTTAACCATGGTCGTGGAGCCGTGCAATATTTGTTATCTTGATGGGAAGGTTTATTTGGGTTTTGTCATGGTTGCTGAGGTTTTAGACTTTTAGTAGCTTTAGTATTAGTATCCCCGGCTTGTATAACTGGAGATACTGTTTAGTTGTGCTCAGGCAGCAGTTGTTTAACAAGATAAGGATGTATTTTATTTTATTTGCTTTACTAGCTGCATGGTTTTAGTAGTTGCAGTCACCGATACCCTATATTGCTAAGCAAGTCTTGTATTGGAAATCTTTATTGATTGAAATGTGCTCTGGAACAGTTTCCATGATTGAGCGCTGATAAAGCTTCCTAGCTTTTGGTATGAATTGAATGATGCGTGTTCATAGCTGAGGGCATTCATTTGTGTTGTTTGTGGTGATCACAAAATCTGCTGCCCTGGGTCACTCAGGCATCAAAAACTGGTTCCCATGATACTTGTATGCTAGATTTTACTGGGTATACCGTATATCTCAACCAGAATATTCAGGATCCTGGCATCTTTAAGGTTCCAGGTAGGATGTGAGTGTTCATCTATGGGAAATTTATATTTAGCATATTGTTCATGAGAATCAAATACCTGCAAATTTATAAAGATAAAAGGCTCCACAGGGGCGATTCACATGGTAGGACTAGCAGTACATTAGTTAGCGTCCCTGTTTCAGGTGCACACCACACGGCTTCCTTATGTAGTCCTCTTCTGCAAAAACCACATTTTTGTTGTTATTGTATGCTAGTGTATATCTGCAGATTGTGCTTCATATCCATCTTGGACTAGTATGGTGTTCCTTATTACCTTGAACTGACAATATTTCACCTTAATTTTGCTGACAAAAACTTACTTATATTAGGCGAACAAGTGGGCCTATAAGGAGAGCGAAGGGTGGCTGGACATCACAAGAGGTAACTATCTCACTTTCTCTGTTACTACATGCAATGCAAAACCATATTCATAGTCCAGTATTCATAATGTATACTCCCTCCGTCCGGTAAAGCTTGTCCCTCAAATGGATGTATCTAGCACCAAGTTAGTGCTAGATACATCCATTTGATGAACAAGCTTGGGACAAGTTTTTTCGGACGGAGGGAGTATATGCCAATGTACAATATTATATAGTTTGGTTTGTATATCTAATTTATCTATCTAGTGCAAAAAAAGTCAGCTGTAATCATCCAGTGCGTAATTTTTTCAATCAATTTGCCATGTCTGTCATTCTTGGTCTTGCTATTGGAAGACTAGATTTTTATATCGCGAGAAATTCTCCATTTTTCCTATTGAAAAGTATTTTTACTGTTTGATTCCAACACACATGTGGATTTCTGCTAATTTGGCATCAACAAATGACAACAGGATGAAACATTGCGGAAGGCAGTTGAGACTTTCAATGGTAGAAGCTGGAAGAAAATAGGTTTGCCTCTTCTTTGCTCTGTACCAACTCATATGCTCAGGTCTCCTTGCATTTGTAAATTGCTATTTATATTTGCTGTCATTTGCAGTATGACGTTGTACCAAACATGATGGACTTTGAAATAAGTTTTTACATTGTCCATTCTGTATAATACCTCAAAAAGGGGCTAAACTGTTAGTGACTTTTTCCACTGGTGTGGGGCCCTGTTGCATCTTACATATTTGCAGCATCATTTGAGGAAAAAGGGTAGCAGAAATTAAGAGTAGTTACTGGTGCTCTTATAGTTCTTTCGACCAGTTGTTTAATGCTGAAGCAGGATATTGGTTACCTTATGAATGCATATCCCACATTTTAGTTAGTTATATAGTAATATAGTAATGTCATACTTCTTTGGACGTTGTTCTGTATATGCAAGTGTGGTGAGCTCACTTGTTGTGTCACTATCTACCTACACAGCTGAATTCTTTCCGGATAGGACAGAGGTACAATGTTTACATCGATGGCAGAAGGTTCTTAACCCTGAACTCATCAAAGGTCCTTGGACTCAAGAGGTTTGTCTCTGCACTCCTGACTTTGCTTGAAAAAAAAGGCTTTTGCACATTTATCGTTATATTTACATATTTATGATATTTTTTTCTACAGGAAGATGATAAAATTATTGATCTTGTAAAGAAGTATGGACCAACAAAATGGTCCGTCATTGCAAGGTCACTACCTGGACGTATAGGCAAGCAATGTCGAGAGAGGTATTCTTTTGATTGTTCTATTTTTATATGGTTTGCTGAAATGCATTCCCCCCTTTGTGCAAGACAAACGGGGGGAAGTTTGCTAATTCAGAAACATACTGGTTACATGCATAAAGAGCTGATTGGTAAATATGAAGCTGATTTTGAATTCATACAAAACATTTTAGGTGGCATAATCATCTGAATCCAGACATACGGAAAGATGCTTGGACTGCTGAGGAGGAACAGGCACTGATTAATGCCCATCGGGAATATGGGAATAAATGGGCAGAAATAGCAAAAGTTCTTCCTGGAAGGTACTGCCAAACAGCTTACATCCTGTTGGAATGTTTCCGCCTAAACCTAGCGGCATAATGTTGAAATGGCATTGAGTTGGTGCTAACAAACTATGCTATCTCATGACTTTAATTATTCAATGATCAATAATTATTTTAATAATTATTTTTTTGGGTTAACTTGCTATGTTGAACTTTTTAATATTGGATTCTTTTAAATAATTATTTTCAACCCTCTAGTGTTGGTTCTGATAAACAGAATTGCAGTTACAAGATTATGATAAATGGAATGGGTCTGCCAAATTTGAATAAATAATTGAATTCTCCAAAAACTAACTACAGGCTTCTGTAGCTGAATGATGATAAATCTGTAAGCACGCGTATTACTCATAATGCACACTTTTTTTTTTCCGACTGAACACTGTGAGGCAAAAGACTCTCAGTCCTTCATTAAAGAAACTGAGAGTCATACAAAAGTCTAAAAAGTAAATTACTGTACAAGGGCACTTACCTATTTACATAGTACTCCCTCCGTCCGGAAATACTTGTCATCAAAATGGATAAAAAGAGATGTATCTAGAACTAAAATATGTCTAGATACATCTTCTTTTATTCATTTTGATGACAAGTATTTTCGGACGGAGGGAGTACATAAATACAAAAGAGTACAACAATATGAACAGATTATGGCAAGGATTGGATCCAGGCCAGCAGAATGGGCTTCACAGTAGCTTTAAACCTGTGTGACAATAACGTTATATCATGAATAAATTTGCCTTTCCATGCTCCAAAGGATGCCCTTTCATGCCTGAAAATTCTTCCATTTCGAAGTAGCCAAATATTCCATTTCGAAGGAATGGACACTTATTTAGTTTGTTTGTTTTTGATTCTCTGTTTATAACTGTGCAAAGCTTTGTTATGGTCATCAACTCTTGATTGTTTCCTTATGAGTTGTGTCTTTACTGTCTGCGCCCTGTACACCTTAGTTTTCCTTCTTCACCTCACAAGATAATGTACTCGTGCTGATAGTATGCTGCTCTTTCCAGGACTGATAATTCTATAAAGAATCATTGGAATAGTTCTTTGAGAAAGAAGTTAGATGTCTATGGCACCAGAAATATTTTGGCAATTCCAAGACTAGTTGGTCATGATGACTTCAAGGATAAACAGAAGTCGTTGGCTTCTGAGGGCCATCTTGATCTGAACACAGTGCCCGGCATCACTTCAAAAAACCTGCCTGAAATAGCTCATCATTCTAATTTTAGCTCACATCTACAGTCATACAAACTGGATCATGCCAAGGACCGCTCAGGGTTCCTATCCATTTCTTTTTTACCAACTGTGCAGCCACTAACTTCTTATGAAGTGTCATCGGTGGTTAATGGCTCTGCTGTTACTTCAGCGGCACAAGGTCTGGAAAGTGATTCTGTTCGTGACAAGGGTTTGGAAATTATTTCTGTTCATGAGAAGGGACTCAAGGTTGATTCCACACTTGATACCCTGGGGGAACCTGATAGCACTCAGCTAGATGCTGTACCAGCTAAAGGTGAAGAATCATCTTTGAAGAATGATGCACAGTCTAGCCTTGGTCCTCTTTGTTACCAGATTCCTAACATGAATGATGTAGCCCCTGCCAGTTCCTCACTCATTTCTGAACATCAAACCGTGCACCAGACATCTGAGCATTGCAGGAATGGAGCACTATCCCCCAATGGTTGCACGACGCCAACGAAGGGAACAATGTCAGTCCAGTTAAGTGTTGATTCAATATTGAAGATTGCTGCTGACAGCTTCCCAGTCACCCCTTCAATATTAAGAAGAAGAAAACGAGAAAGACCGACACCTGCTAGTGATTTGAAGTTTAGTGAACCAAACACTGATAGCTTTTACACCCCTGCTGGGAAGCACCCTGCTACAGACACCCCAGAGTCATTTAGAACTGCATCCTTTCTGTCACTGGGTTCTCTTGATGGGCTATCGAGTTCTGCAAGGGGCTTTGATGTTTCACCTCCATACCGGATAAGGGCAAAGAGAATGTGTCTCACAAAATCTGTTGAGAAACAACTAGATTTTTCATCAAATGGATTGGGCACTTGTGGTTCTGAGGTCCTGAACTCACCTCAGCAGAATTCTCAAAGCACACATAGTTTGGGTGAAGCCTCAATAATGAAGGAAAAGGAACTTAACGGGCATGTTACCCAGCTGGAAACTTCAACCAAGAACATAACGTATACGACAAACATGGATGTAACCTAATCCTACATTGTGCAGGTATACCACCGCAGATATATTTAATATTGCACTCATGTAATGTGTTTTCTTTGATGCAGTGTTCACTTGGTTTTATGCTGATCATCAAACATGTGCATAATTGATTTTCTCCCTTGTCCTGTAGGAGCTGATGCCAATCTGATGAAGTATGACAGTAGAGCAGAAAGACCTTGAGAGCTCGCCGATGCGATCGGCTCTGGTGTATGTAGAATCAAACCAAAACGCATATCAAAGACAGCTCTTGGAGGAAAACGACTTGCGCAATTGGATCGAAGGACTGAACAGAGAAGGGCCAATGCATGCCCACCCTGCCATCTCTCTTAACAATGGGTGTACAAACACGGTCTTTAAATTTGATTTGATGGTGGCTCTATAGAAGATTTTACTTTGCTCGTTGCAGCTTGTATACTTAACAGATAGGAGTTCAGCTATAGAAGAAGCCCAACTGTAGAAAGATTTAAACCATAGAGCTAGTAACTCATAGCTGAATAAGTGTCTCATTGGAAGGGGTGTCTAGTTTGTTCTTCTCTTTGTAATAGTAATAATAATAATAGGGGTTGTTTTACTGTCTTCAATCTGGCAATTGTTTGTCGAGAAACTGTTTGCTTGATTTAAGGCGTCCCATGCTTTTCTCTGTGGCTTATGCTTCAGTGTTTCTTTGTGAGGATGAATATCTGGTAGATGCTTTTCCTTTTGCTTATGGAGGATGAATGTGGTTTCGCTAGTGATATGAATGAACACTTCATAGCTCAATGATATCTTCCTGGCCTCAATACTATTGATTGTACCTTCAGTGCCACGAATGAAAGGAGACGAACATGGAAACTTATTACACTCAAAAGCTAGTGTGAGTCATCATGTTTGGCTTTTATCTCCCCAAATTATTTATATTGTAATCAAGTCAGATTGACATGCTACCGTGGATATTATTTGAACATAATTTATGTTTTTGTTTACACCCAATTAGGTCACATCGTGTCATTGTCCGACCTGACTCCAAATCTCTTGCAAAATAAATTTCTACTCTTATAAAAAGCAGAGTTGGTGATTGTGCCTGTCATCCTACAATATAAGCCGTTCGATCTATATCTGACGGATAGGAAGAAAAGTATGACAATTGACCCACACTCTCCACATTTACAGATAAGGCCTTCCCTTGTTCATCTTTCTCTCCCAGAATATAAACTACTCATACAAATGCATCTTGATGTTCCGTCTAACGCACGAGCATCTTACTAGTTATTATTATATACTAGAAGAACGCCCGTGCGTTGCAACGGGGCCACATTAACTTTAAGAGTTTAATATCAGTTATGTTAATATTACATTTAATATTCTCATTCATATCAAGTGACATTGGCGACATTTTTTACCATCAAATTCTCACACACACTCTCTCCCTTCCTCTTCCTCACTCTCTCCCCCTCTACCTCTCTCTCTCTAACACACACATATCCATCTTATTAGGTACGGGATCATAATCCATCTATTTCAAACGCACACGCGCTAGTGCATAACAATATGGATTATGTGTATTATATTTGCCACCATAACTTATATTTCCCCGAGCCGCGTCTCTACAGAGCCGAGCTCCCGCCCGACCACCTCGCCGGCATCGAAGGGGAATGGATAAGGGTGACGCCCTGCCTCCCCTGCCATCATGGCCTCACTCCTCGACGCCCCCTCCCAGATCCACTTCTCCTCCTCGCTCGCTCGATCCCGTCGATCTGGACGAAGTCAGACGCCACGGCCACCATGACCGACCCCGTCCACACAGCCACTGCTTTCCCTGCAGGCTAGGAGCTTGTCGACGAGCTCCGAACTCCTCCGCTACTCCGTCTGCGCCAACGAGATCAAGTCCAGCACCCCCGCATTGATGTCGCTGCCGTCTTCCTCAACCTTCGGCCACCGTAACATTGCCGTTCGATCCGCGCCGCCCCGAGCTCCTGCTACCTCTTGAGCACTGCGTTGGTTTTCCCCGAAGAGGAAGGGATGATGCAACAAAGTAGCGTAAGTATTTCCCTCAGTTTTTGAGAACCAAGGTATCAATCCAGTAGGAGGCTACGCGCGAGTCCCTCGTACATGCACAAAACAAATAAATCCTCGCAACCAACGGGAATAGGGGTTGTCAATCCCTACACGGCCACTTACGAGAGTGAGATCTGATAGATATGATAAGATAATATTTTTGGTATTTTTGTGATAAAGATGCAAAGTAAAATAAAGGCAAAGTAAAGAGCAGAGAAAATAACTAATTAGTAGGAGATTAATATGATAAAGATAGACCCGGGGGCCATAGGTTTCACTAGTGGCTTCTCTCGAGAGCATAAGTATTCTACCGTGGGTGAACAAATTACTGTTGAGCAATTGATAGAATTGAGCATAGTTATGAGAATATCTAGGTATGATCATGTATATAGACATCACATCTAAGACAAGTAGACCGATTTCTGCCTGCATCTACTACTATTACTCTACTCATCGACCGCTATCCAGCATGCATCTAGAGTATTAAGTTAAAAATAGAGTAACGCCTTAAGCAAGATGACATGATGTAGAGGGATAGACTCATGCAATATGATGAAAACCCCATCTTGTTATCCTCGATGGCAACAATACAATACGTGCCTTGCTGCCCCTACTGTCACTGGGAAAGGACACCGCAAGATTGAACCCAAAGCTAAGCACTTCTCCCATTGCAAGAAAGATCAATCTAGTAGGCCAAACCAAACTGATAATTCAAAGAGACTTGCAAAGATAACCAATCATACATAAAAGAATTCAGAGAATATTCAAATATTGTTCATAGATAGACTTGATCATAAACCCACAATTCATCGGTCTCAACAAACACACCGCAAAAAGAAGATTACATTGAATAGTTCTCCACAAGAGAGGGGGAGAACATTGTATTGAGATCCAAAAAGAGAGAAGAAGCCATCTAGCTAATAACCATGGACCCGTAGGTCCGAGGTAAACTACTCACACTTCATCGGAGGGGCTATGGTGTTGATGTAGAAGCCCTCCGTGATCGATGCCCCCTTCGGCGGAGCTCCGGAACAGGCCCCAAGATGGGATCTCGTGGATACATAAAGTTGCGGTGGTGGAATTAGGTTTTTGGCTCCGTATCTGATCGTTTGGGGGTACGTTGGTATATATAGGAGGAAGGAGTACGTCGGTGGAGCAACAGGGGGCCCACGAGGGTGGAGGGCGCGCCTGGGGGGGGGGGGGGTAGGTGCGCCCCTACCTCGTGGCCTCCTCTTTTGTGTCTTGACGTAGGGTCCAAGTCTCCCGGGTCTTGTTCGTTGAGAAAATCACGTTTCCGAGGGTTTCATTCCGTTTGGACTCCGTTTGATATTCCTTTCCTTCGAAACCCTAAAACAGGCAAAAAACAACAATTCTGGGCCGGGCCTCCGGTTAATAGGTTAGTCCCAAAAATAATATAAAAGTGGATAATAAAGCCCAATAATGTCCAAAACAGTAGATAATATAGCATGGAGCAATCAAAAATTATAGATACGTTGGAGACGTATCAAGCATCCCCAAGCTTAATTCATGCTCGTCCTCGAGTAGGTAAATGATAAAAACAGAATTTTTGATGCGGAGTGCTACTTAGTATAATTTTAATGTAATTCTTCTTAATTATGGTATGAATATTCAGATCCGAAAGATTCAAGACAAAAGTTCATATTGACATAAAAATAATAATACTTCAAGCATACTAACAAAGCAATTATGTCTTCTCAAAATAACATGGCCAAAGAAAGTTCATCCCTACAAATCATATAGTTTAGTCATGCTCCATTTTCGTCACACAAGAATGCTCTCATCATGCACAACCCCGATGACAAGCCAAGTAATTGTTTCATACTTTAGTAATCTCAAACCTATAAACTTTCACGCAATATATGAGCACGAGCCATGGACATATCACTATGGGTGGAATAGAATATAATGAGGGGGGTTATGTGGAGAAGACAAAAAGGAGAAAGTCTCACATCAATGAGGCTAATCAATGGGCTAAGGAGATGCCCACCGATTGATGTTAATGCAAGGAGTAGGGATTGCCATGCAACGGATGCACTAGAGCTATAAATGTATGAAAGCTCAACAAAAGAAACTAAGTGGGTGTGCATCCAACTTGCTTGCTCACGAAGACCTAGGGCACTTGAGGAGGCCCATTGTTGGAATATACAAGCCAAGTTCTATAATGAAAATTCCCACTAGTATATGAAAGTGACAAAACAAGAGACTCTCTATCATGAAGATTACGATGCTACTTTGAAGCACAAGTGTGGCAAAGGATAGTAACATTGCCCCTTCTCTCTTTTTCTCTCATTTTTTGGGCCTTCTCTTTTTTATGGCCTTTCTCTTCCCCCCTTTTTTTTATAATTCCTCACTTGGGACAATGCTCTAAAAATTATGATCATCACACTTCTATTTATTTACAACTCAATGATTACAACTCGATACTAGAACAAAAGATGACTATATGAATGCCTCTGGCGGTGTACCGGGATATGCAATGGACCAAGAGCGACATGTATAAAAGAATTATGAACGGTGGCTTTGCCACAAATACTATGTCAACTACATGATCATGCTAAGCAATATGACAATAATGAATGTGTCATGATAAACGAAATGGTGGAAAGTTGCATGGTAATATATCTCGGAATGGCTATGGAAATGCCATAATAGGTAGGTATGGTGGCTGTTTTGAGGAAGATATAAGGAGGTTTATGTGTGAAAGAGCATATCATATCATGGGGTTTGGATGCACCGACGAAGTTTGCGCCAACTCTCAATGTGAGAAAGGGCAATGCACGGTACCGAAGAGGCTAGCAAGGATGGAAGGGTGAGAGTGCGTATAATCCATGGACTCAACATTAGTCATAAAGAACTCACATACTTATTGCAAAAATCTACAAGTCATCAAAAACCTCGGCACTATGCGCATGCTCCTAGGGGGATAGATTGGTAGGAAAAGACCATCGCTCGTCCCCGACCGCCACTCATAAGGAGGACAATCAAATAACACCTCATGTTTCAAATTTGTTACATAATGTTTACCATACGTGCATGCTACGGGACTTGCAAACTTCAACACAAGCATTTCTTAATTTCACAACTACTCAACTAGCATGACTTTGATATTATTACCTCCATATCTCAAAACAATCATCAAGCATCAAACTTCTCTTAGTATTCAAAACACTCATAAGAAAATTTTACTAATCTTGAATACCTAGCATATTAGGATTTTAAGCAAATTACAATGCTATTTAATACTCTCAAATTAATCTAAGTGAAGCATCAGAGATCAATAGTTTCTATAAAACAAATCCACCACCGCGCTCTAAAAGATATAAGTGAAGTACTAGAGCAAAACTATATAACTCAAAAGATATAAGCAAAGCACATAGAATATTCTAACAAATTTCAAATCATGTATGGCTCTCCCAAAAGGTGTGTACAACAAGGATGATTGTGGTAAACTAAAAAGTAAAGACTGAAATCATACAAGACGCTCCAAGCAAAACACATATCATGTGGCGAATAAAAATATAGCTCCAAGTAAAGTTACCGATAGAAGTAGACGAAAGAGGGATGCCTTCCGGGGCATCCCCAATCTTTGGCTTTTAGGTGTCCTTAGATTATATTGGGGGTGCCATGGTCATCCCCAAGCTTAGGCTCTTGCCACTCCTTGTTCCATAATCCATCAAATCTTTACCCAAAACTTGAAAACTTCACAACACAAAACTCAAAGTAGAAAATCTCGTGAGCTCCGTTAGCGAAAGAAAACAAAAGACCACTTCAAGGTATTGCAATGAACTAATTCTTTATTTATATTGGTGTTATACCTACTTTATTCCAACTTCTCCATGGTTTATAAACTATTTTACTAGCCATAGATTCATCAAAATAAGCAAGCAACACACGGAAAACAGAATCTGTCAAAAACAGAACAGTCTGTAGTAATATGTAGCTAGCGCAAGATCTGGAACCCCAAAAATTCTAAAATAAATTGCTGGACGTGAGGACTTTATATATTAATAATCTGCAAAAATAATTAACTAAATATCACTTTCCAAATAAAAATGGCAGTAGTTCTCGTGAGCACTAAAGTTTCTGTTTTTTATAGCAAGTGTAACAAGACTTTCCCCAAGTCTTCCCAACGGTTCTACTTGGCACAAACACTAATTAAACACAAAAAACACAAAAAACACAACCAAAACAAAGACTAGATAAATTATTTATTACTAAACAGGAGAAAAAAGCAAGGGATAAAAATAAAATTGGGTTGCCTCCCAACAAGCGCTATCGTTTAACGCCCCTAGCCAGGCATAACAAGCAAGGATAGATCTAGGTATTGCCATCTTTGGTAGGCAATCCATAAGTGGCTCTCATAATAGATTCATAAGGTAATTTAATTTTCTTTCTAGGAAAGTGTTCCATGCCTTTCCTTAATGGAAATTGGAATCTAATATTTCCTTCCTTCATATCAATAATTGCACCAATCGTTTTAAGGAAAGGTCTACCAAGAATAATAGGACATGAAGGATTGCAATCTATGTCAAGAACAATAAAATCTATGGGCACATAATTCCTATTTGCAACAATAAGAACATCATTAATTCTTCCCATAGGTTTCTTAATAGTGGAATCCGCGAGGTGCAAGTTTAAAGAGCAATCATCAAAATCACGGAAACCTAACAAATCACACAAAGTCTTTGGAATCGTGGAAACACTAGCACCCAAATCACATAAAGCATAGCATTTATGATCTTTAATTTTAATTTGAATAGTTGGTTCCCACTCAACATAGAGTTTTCTAGGGATAGAAACTTCCAATTCAAGTTTTTCTTCATAAGATTGCATCAATGCATCAACGATATGTTTAGTAAACGCTTTATTTTGACTATAAGCATGAGGAGAATTTAGCACGGATTGCAACAAGGAAATACAATCAATCAAAGAGCAATTTTCATAGTTAAATTCCTTGAAATCCATAATAGTGGGTTTAGCAACATCTAGGGTTTTAATTTCTTCAATCCCACTTTTATCAATTTTAGCATCAAGATCAAAAAATTCCGAATTCTTAGAACGTCTTCTAGGTAAAGGTGGATCATATTCAGTCCCATCATTATCAAGATTCATATTGCAAAACAAAGATTTAATAGGGGACACATCAATAACTTTTAGATCTTCATCATTATTTTCATAGCAATCTGGCTTAGCGGCCATCCTATTAACTAAGGTGGCCTGCTTATCCAAAATTTCAGCAGTCAATTTCTCAAGACGAGCAATCTGGGATCTTAAACCATCGAATTCTTTAGACATATCATCAAGCTCTTTATTCATAAAACTCATAAAACTTTTCTGTTCCTTAAGCTCGTTTCTGAAGAAACTATTATGTTCAAATTGCAAAACCATAAAACTCCTGACATTGCTTTCGATCTCTTCTAACCTTTTAAGGTGGAGATCACCAAATTTAGGTAGAGCCATCGTGACAAGAAAGCAAACTAACACACAAGCAAACAAAAAGCAAGCAGGCAAAAAGAGGCAAATAGAGAAAGAGATGGAGGATAGAGAGAGAGGGCGAATAAAACGGCAAGGGTGAAGTGGGGGAGAGGAAACCGAGAGGCAAATAGCAAATAATGTACTGCGGGAGATAAAGGTATGTGATGGGTACTTGGTATGTTGACTTTTGTGTAGACCTACCCGGCAACGGTGCCAGAAATCCTTCTTGCTACCTCTTGAGCACCGCCTTGGTTTTCCCCAAAGAGGAAGGGATGATGCAGCAAAGTAGCGTAAGTATTTCCCTCAGTTTTGAGAACCAAGGTATCAATCCAGTAGGAGGCTATGCGTGAGTCCCTCGTACCTGCACAAAACAAATAAATCCTCGCAACCAACGCGAATAGGAGTTGTCAATCCCTACACGACCACTTACGAGAGTGAGATCTGATAGATATGATAAGATAATATTTTTGGTATTTTTGTGATAAATATGTGATGACCCACAAGTATAGGGGATCTATCATAGTCCTTTCGATAAGTAAGAGTGTCGAACCCAACGAGGAGCAGAAGGAAATGATAAACGGTTTTCAGCAAGGTATTCTCTGCAAGTACTAAAATAAGTGGTAACAGATAGTTTTGTGATGAGATAATTTCTAACGAGCAACAAGTAACAAAAGTAAATAAAGTGCAGCAAGGTGGTCCAATCCTTTTTGTAGCAAAGGACAAGCCTGGACAAACTCTTATATAAGGAAAAGCGCTCCCGAGGACACATGGAAATATCGTCAAGCTAGTTTTCATCACGTTCATATGATTCGCGTTCGGTACTTTGATAATTTGACATGTGGGTGGACGGGTGCTTGGGTGGTGTTCTTACTTGAACAAGCATCCCACTTATGATTAACCTCTATTGCAAGCATCCGCAACTACAACAAAAGTATTAAGGTAAACCTAACCATAGTATGAAACATATGGATCCAAATCAGCCCCTTACGAAGCAACACATAAACTAGGGTTTAATCTTCTGTCACTCTAGCAACCCATCATCTACTTATTACTTCCCAATGCCTTCCTCTAGGCCCAAATAATGGTGAAGCGTTATGTAGTCGACGTTCACATAACACCACTAGAGGCTAGACAACATACATCTCATCAAAATATCGAACGAATACCAAATTCACATGACTACTAATAGCAAGACTTCTCCCTTGTCCTCAGGAACAAACGTAAATACTCACAAAGCATATTCATGTTCATAATTAGAGGGGTATTAATATGCATAAAGGATCTGAACATATGATCTTCCACCAATTAAACCAACTAGCATCAACTACAAGGAGTAATTAACACTACTAGCAACCTACTAGCACCAATCCAGGACTTGGAGACAAGAATTGGATACAAGAGATGAACTAGGGTTTTGAGATGAGATGGTGCTGATGAAGATGTTGATGGAGATTGCCCTCTCCCGATGAGAGGAGCGTTGGTGATGACGATGGCGATGATTTCCCCCTCCGGGAGGGAAATTTCCCCGGCAGAACAGCTATGTCGGAGCTCTAGATTGGATTCGCCAAGGTTCCGCCTCGTGGCGGCGGAGTTTCGTCCTGAAAAGTTGCTTCTTCTTTTTTTCTCGATGAAAGACTTCATATAGGAGAAGATGGTCATCGGAGAGCCACCAGGGGGCCCACGAGGTAGGGGGCACGCCCTAGGGGGGGGGCCCACCCTCATGAGCAGGGTGTTGGCCCCCCGGCCTTCCTCTTTGGTGAGGATTTTTCATTATTTATTATAAGGTGTTCCGTGGAGTTTCATGACTTTTGGAGTTGTGCAGAATAGGTCTCTAATATTTGCTCCTTTTCCAGCCCAGAATTCCAGCTGTCGGCATTCTCCCTCCTTATGTAAACCTTGTAAAATAAGAGAGAATAGCCATAAGTATTGTGACATAATGTGAAATAATAGCCCATAATGCAATAAATATCGATATAAAAGTATGATGCAAAATGGACGTATCAACTCCCCCAAGCTTAGACCTCGCTTGTCCTCAAGCGAAAAGCCGAAATTGAAAAATATGTCCACATGTTTAGAGATGAAGGTGTCGATAAAAATAAAATACGGACATGAGGGCATCATGATCATTCTTAGAACAACAACTTATATAATTCTTGTCATATGATCTCTAATGTTCAAGTGATGATCTATTCACAATACAAAAGTATGAATCAGAAACCTTATTGAGAACCAACAAATTATAACCTTAGTCATTGAAACAATTGCAATTTATCATAACATCAGAAAGAGTCTATGTCAGAGCTAAAAAACAAGTCCACATACTCAACTATCATCTAGTCCTTCATAATTGCTAACACTCGCGCAATACTTGTGGTTACGGAGTTTTAATCGGACACAGAGAAAAATAGGGGCTTATAGTTTCGCCCCACAACCTTTTACCTCAAGGGTAATGTCAACAATAATAACTCATGCTCCCCTACATCCAATTAGATATATCTATCAGGATCTTTCCAACACATCGGGCTTGCCAAAGGGTAAAATGTAAAAAGGAAAGGTGAAGATCACCATGACACTTGCATAAGGTAGAAGATAATAATAAAAGATAGGCCCTTCGCAGAGGGAAGCAGAGGTTGCCATGCGCTTTTATGGTTGGATGCACAAAATCTTAATGCGAAATAACGTCACTTTATATTGCCCCTTGTGATATGAACCTTTATTATGCAGTCCGTCGCTTTTATTACTTCCACATCACAAGATCGTATAAAGCTTATTTCTCCCACACCAATCAATCATACATATTTAGAGAGCAATTTTTATTGCTTTGCACCGATGACAACTTGCTTGAAGGATCTTATTCAATCCATAGGTAGATATGGTGGACCCTCATGGCAAAACTGGTTTAAGGGTATTTGGAAGCACAAGTAGTATCTCTACTTGGTGCTGAGAATTTGGCTAGCATGAGGGGGAAAGGCAAGCTCAACATGTTGGATGATCTGTGACTGTTGGAAATATGCCCTAGAGGCAATAATAAAAGGAGTATTATTATATTTCCTTGTTCATGATAATTGTCTTTTATTCATGCTATAATTGTGCTATCCGGAAATCGTAATACATGTGTGAATGCATAGACACCAACATGTCCCTAGTAAGCCTCTAGTTGACTAGCTCGTTGATCAACAGATAGTCATGGTTTCCTGACTATGGACATTGGATGTCATTGATAACGAGATCACATCATTAGGAGAATGATGTGATGGACAAGACCCAATCCTAAACATAGCACAAGATCGTATAGTTCGTTTGCTAGAGTTTTTCCAATGTCAAGTATCTTTTCCTTAGACCATGAGATCGTGTAACTCCCGGATACCGTAGGAGTGCTTTGGGTGTACCAAACGTCACAACGTAACTGGGTGACTATAAAGGTATACTACGGGTATCTCCGAAAGTGTCTGTTGGGTTGACATGGATCAAGACTGGGATTTGTCACTCCATATGATGGAGAGGTATCTGTGGGCCCACTCGGTAATGCATCATCATAATGAGCTCAAAGTGACCAAGTGTCTGGTCACGGGATCATGCATTACGGTACGAGTAAAGTGACTTGCCGGTAACGAGATTGAACGAGGTATTGGGATACCGACGATCGAATCTCGGGCAAGTAACGTACCGATTGACAAAGGGAATTGTATACGGGGTTGCTTGAATCCTCGACATCGTGGTTCATCCAATGAGATCATCGAGGAGCATGTGGGAGCCAACATGGGTATCCAGATCCCGCTGTTGGTTATTGACCGGAGAGTCGTCTCGGTCATGTCTACATGTCTCCCGAACCCGTAGGGTCTACACACTTAAGGTTCGGTGACGCTAGGGTTGTAGAGATATGAGTATGCAGTAACCCGAAAGTTGTTCGGAGTCCCGGATGAGATCCCGGACATCACGAGGAGTTCCGGAATGGTCCGGAGGTGAAGAATTATATATAGGAAGTGCAGTTTCGGCCATCGGGAGAGTTTCGGGGGTCAACAGTATTGTACCGGGACCACCGGAAGGGTCCCGGGGGTCCACCGGGTGGGGCCACCCATCTCGGAGGGCCCCATGGGCTGAAGTGGGGAGGGAACCAGCCCATAGTGGGCTGGTGCGCCCCCCCTTGGGCCCCCATGCGCCTAGGGTTGGGAACCCTAGGGAGGGGGCGCCTCCACTTGCCTTGGGGGGCACTCCACCCCCTTGGCCGCTGCCCCCCTAGGAGATCCCATCTCCTAGGGCCGGCGCACCCCCTAGGGGGCCTATATAAAGGGGAGGGGGGAGGGAGGGCAGCCGCACCCCTGAAGTCTTGGCGCCTCCCTCTCCCCTGCTACACCTCTCCCTCTCGCAGAAACTCGGCGAAGCCCTGCTGCGGTGACTGCTGCATCCACCACCACACCGTCGTGCTGCTGGATCTTCATCAACCTCTCCTTTCCCCTTGCTGGATCAAGAAGGAGGAGATGTCATGCTGACCGTACGTGTGTTGAACGCGGAGGTGCCGTCCGTTCGGCGCTAGGATCTTCGGTGATTTGGATCACGACGAGTACGACTCCCTCATCCCCGTTCTGTTGAACGCTTCCGCGCGCGATCTACAAGGGTATGTAGATGCACTCTCCTCTCATTGCTAGTTGACTCCATAGATTGATCTTGGTGAAAACGTAGGATTTTTTTGTTTTCTGCGACGTTCCCCAACAGTGGCATCATGAGCTAGGTCTATGCGTAGTTCTCTTTGCACGAGTAGAACACAATTTGTTGTGGGCGTAGATGTTGTCAACTTTCTTGCCGCTACTAGTCTTATTTTGCTTTAGCGGTATTGTGGGATGAAGCGGCCCGGACCAACCTTACACGTACGCTTACGTGAGACCGGTTCCACCGACTAACATGCACTAGTTGCATAAGGTGGCTGGCGGGTGTCTGTCTCTCCCACTTTAGTTGGAGCGGATTCGACAAAAAGGGTCCTTATGAAGGGTAAATAGAAGTTGACAAATCACGTTGTGGCTTTAACGTAGGTAAGAAAACGTTCTTGCTAGAACCCTCTTGCAGCCACGTAAAACTTGCAACAACAATTAGAGGACGTCTAACTTGTTTTTGCAGCAAGTGTTTTGTGATGTGATATGGCCAAAGTTGTGATGAATGATGAATGATATATGTGATGTATGAGATCATGTTCTTGTAATAGGAATCACGACTTGCATGTCGATGAGTATGACAACCGGCAGGAGCCATAGGAGTTGTCTTTATTTTTTGTATGACCTGCGTGTCATTGAGAAACGCCATGTAAATTACTTTACTTTATTGCTAAACGTGTTAGCCATAGTAGTAGAAGTAATAGTTGGCGAGCAACTTCATGGAGACACGATGATGGAGATCATGATGATGGAGATCATGGTGTCATGCCGGTGACAAGATGATCATGGAGCCCCAAGATGGAGATCACAGGAGCTATATGATATTGGCCATATCATGTCACTATTATTTGATTGCATGAGATGTTTATCATGTTTTTGCATCTTGTTTACTTAGAACGACGGTAGTAAATAAGATGATCCCTCATAATAATTTCAAGAAAGTGTTCCCCCTAACTGTGCACCGTTGCGACAGTTCGTTGTTTCGAAGCACCACGTGATGATCGGGTGTGATAGATTCCAACGTTCACATACAACGGGTGTAAGACAGATTTACACATGCAAACACTTAGGTTGACTTGACGAGCCTAGCATGTACAGACATGGCCTCGGAACACAGAAGACCGAAAGGTCGAGCATGAGTCGTATAGAAGATACGATCAACATGAAGATGTTCACCGATGTTGACTAGTCCGTCTCACGTGATGATCGGACACGGCCTAGTTAACTCGGATCATGTTATACTTAGATGACTGGAGGGATGTCTATCTGAGTGGGAGTTCATTGAATAATTTGATTAGATGAACTTAATTATCATGAACTTAGTCTAAAATCTTTACAACATGTCTTGTAGATCAAATGGCCAACGTTGTCCTCAACTTCAACGCGTTCCTAGAGAAAACCAAGCTGAAAGACGATGGCAGCAACTATACGGACTGGGTCCGGAACCTGAGGATCATCCTCATAGCTGCCAAGAAAGATTATGTCCTACAAGCACCGCTAGGTGAAGCACCTGCTCTCCCTGCAGAACAAGACGTTATGAACGCTTGGCAGACACGTACTGATGATTACTCCCTCGTTCAGTGCAGCATGCTTTACAGCTTAGAACCGGGGCTCCAAAAGCGTTTTGAGAGACACGGAGCATATGAGATGTTCGAAGAGCTGAAAATGGTTTTTCAAGCTCATGCCCGGGTCGAGAGATATGAAGTCTCCGACAAGTTCTTCAGCTGTAAGATGGAGGAAAACAATTCTGTCAGTGAGCACATACTCACTATGTCTGGGTTACATAACCGCTTGACTCAGCTGGGAGTTAATCTCCCGGATGACGCGGTCATTGACAGAATCCTTCAGTCGCTACCACCGAGCTACAAGAGCTTTGTGATGAACTTCAATATGCAGGGGATGGAAAAGACCATTCCTGAAGTATTTGCAATGCTGAAATCAGCAGAGGTAGAAGTCAAAAAGGAACATCAAGTGTTGATGGTGAATAAAACCACTAAGTTCAAGAAAGCCAAGGGTAAGAAGAACTTCAAGAAGGACGGCAAGGGAGTTGCCGCGCCCGGTAAGCAAGCTGCCGGGAAGAAGCCAAAGAATGGACCCAAGCCCGAGACTGAGTGCTTTTATTGCAAGGGAAGTGGTCACTGGAAGCGGAACTGCCCCAAATACTTAGCGGACAAGAAGGCCGGCATCACGAAAGGTATATGTGATATACATGTAATTGATGTGTACCTTACTAGTACTCGTAGTAGCTCCTGGGTATTTGATACCGGTGCAGTTGCTCACATTTGTAACTCAAAGCAGGAGCTGCAGAATAACCGGAGACTGGCGAAGGACGAGGTGACGATGCGCGTCGAGAATGGTTCCAAGGTCGATGTGATCGCCGTCGGCACGCTACCTCTACATTTACCTACGGGATTAGTTTTAAACCTCAATAATTGTTATTTAGTGCCAGCTTTGAGCATGAACATTGTATCAGGATCTCGTTTAATACGAGATGGCTACTCATTTAAATCCGAGAATAATGGTTGTTCTATTTATATGAGAGATATGTTTTATGGTCATGCTCCGATGGTGAATGGTTTATTCTTAATGAATCTCGAGCGTAATGCTACACATATTCATAGTGTGAATACCAAAAGATGTAAGGTTGATAATGATAGTCCCACATACTTGTGGCACTGCCGCCTTGGTCACATAGGTGTCAAACGCATGAAGAAGCTCCATGCAGATGGACTTTTAGAGTCTCTTGATTACGAATCATTTGACACGTGCGAACCATGCCTCATGGGTAAAATGACCAAGACTCCATTCTCAGGAACAATGGAGCGAGCAACCAACTTATTGGAAATCATACATACTGATGTGTGCGGTCCAATGAGTGTTGAGGCTCGCGGTGGCTATCGTTATGTTCTCACCCTCACTGATGACTTGAGTAGATATGGGTATGTCTACTTAATGAAACACAAGTCTGAGACCTTTGAAAAGTTCAAGGAATTTCAGAGTGAGGTTGAGAATCAACGTGACAGGAAAATCAAGTTCTTGCGATCAGATCGTGGGGGAGAATACTTGAGTCACGAATTTGGCACACACTTAAGAAAATGTGGAATAGTTTCACAACTCACGCCGCCTGGAACACCTCAGCGTAATGGTGTGTCCGAACGTCGTAATCGCACTCTATTAGATATGGTGCGATCTATGATGTCTCTTACCGATTTACCGCTATCATTTTGGGGCTATGCTTTAGAGACTGCCGCATTCACTTTAAATAGGGCTCCGTCGAAATCCGTTGAGACGACACCGTATGAATTATGGTTTGGGAAGAAACCTAAGCTGTCGTTTCTAAAAGTTTGGGGATGCGATGCTTATGTCAAGAAACTTCAACCTGAAAAGCTCGAACCCAAGTCGGAAAAATGCGTCTTCATAGGATACCCTAAAGAAACTATTGGGTATACCTTCTACCTCAGATCCGAAGGCAAGATCTTTGTTGCCAAGAATGGATCCTTTCTAGAGAAAGAGTTTCTCTCGAAAGAAGTAAGTGGGAGGAAAGTAGAACTTGATGAAGTATTACCTCTTGAACCGGAAAGTGGCGCAACTCAAGAAAATGTTCCTGAGGTGCCTGCACCGACTAGAGAGGAAGTTAATGATGATGATCATGAAACTTCAGATCAAGTTGCTACTGAACTTCGTAGGTCCACAAGGACACGTTCCGCACCAGAGTGGTACGGCAACCCTGTCTTGGAAATCATGTTGTTAGACAACGGTGAACCTTCGAACTATGAAGAAGCGATGGCGGGCCCGGATTCTGACAAATGGCTGGAAGCCATGAAATCCGAGATAGGATCCATGTATGAAAACGAAGTATGGACTTTGACTGACTTGCCCGTTGAGCGGCGAGCCATAGAAAATAAATGGATCTTTAAGAAGAAGACAGACGCGGATGGTAATGTGACCATCTATAAAGCTCGGCTTGTCGCTAAGGGTTATCGACAAGTTCAAGGGGTTGACTACGATGAGACTTTCTCACCCGTAGCGAAGCTGAAGTCCGTCCGAATCATGTTAGCAATTGCCGCATTCTATGATTATGAGATATGGCAAATGGACGTCAAAACGGCATTCCTTAATGGTTTCCTTAAGGAAGAATTGTATATGATGCAGCCGGAAGGTTTTGTCGATCCTAAGAATGCTGACAAGGTGTGCAAGCTCCAACGCTCGATTTATGGGCTGGTGCAAGCATCTCGGAGTTGGAACATTCGCTTTGATGAGATGATCAAAGCGTTTGGGTTTATGCAGACTTATGGAGAAGCCTGCGTTTACAAGAAAGTGAGTGGGAGCTCTGTAGCATTTCTCATATTATATGTAGATGACATACTTTTGATGGGAAATGATATAGAACTTTTGGACAGCATTAAGGCCTACTTGAATAAGAGTTTTTCAATGAAGGACCTTGGAGAAGCTGCTTATATATTAGGCATCAAGATCTATAGAGATAGATCAAGACGCCTCATAGGTCTTTCACAAAGCACATACCTTGATAAGATATTGAAGAAGTTCAATATGGATCAGTCTAAGAAGGGGTTCTTGCCTGTGTTGCAAGGTGTGAAATTGAGCTCAGCTCAATGTCCGACCACGGCAGAAGATATAGAAGAGATGAGTGTCATCCCCTATGCCTCAGCCATAGGGTCTATTATGTATGCCATGCTGTGTACCAGGCCTGATGTAAACCTTGCCGTAAGTTTGGTAGGAAGGTACCAAAGTAATCCCGGCAAGGAACACTGGACAGCGGTCAAGAATATCCTGAAGTACCTGAAAAGGACTAAGGACATGTTTCTCGTTTATGGAGGTGACGAAGAGCTCGTCGTAAAGGGTTACGTCGACGCTAGCTTCGACACAGATCTGGATGACTCTAAGTCACAAACCGGATACGTGTATATGTTGAATGGTGGAGCAGTAAGCTGGTGCAGCTGCAAGCAGAGCGTCGTGGCGGGATCTACATGTGAAGCGGAGTACATGGCAGCCTCGGAGGCAGCGCATGAAGCAATTTGGGTGAAGGAGTTCATCACCGACCTAGGAGTCATACCCAATGCGTCGGGGCCGATCAAACTCTTCTGTGACAACACTGGAGCTATTGCACTTGCCAAGGAGCCCAGGTTTCACAAGAAGACCAGGCACATCAAGCGTCGCTTCAACTCCATTCGTGAAAATGTTCAAGATGGAGACATAGATATTTGTAAAGTACATACGGATCTGAATGTCGCAGATCCGTTGACTAAACCTCTCCCTAGGGCAAAACATGATCAACACCAGAACTCTATGGGTGTTCGATTCATCACAATGTAACTAGATTATTGACTCTAGTGCAAGTGGGAGACTGTTGGAAATATGCCCTAGAGGCAATAATAAAAGGATTATTATTATATTTCCTTGTTCATGATAATTGTCTTTTATTCATGCTATAATTGTGTTATCCGGAAATCGTAATACATGTGTGAATGCATAGACACCAACATGTCCCTAGTAAGCCTCTAGTTGACTAGCTCGTTGATCAACAGATAGTCATGGTTTCCTGACTATGGACATTGGATGTCATTGATAACGAGATCACATCATTAGGAGAATGATGTGATGGACAAGACCCAATCCTAAACATAGCACAAGATCGTATAGTTCGTTTGCTAGAGTTTTTCCAATGTCAAGTATCTTTTCCTTAGACCATGAGATCGTGTAACTCCCGGATACCGTAGGAGTGCTTTGGGTGTACCAAACGTCACAACGTAACTGGGTGACTATAAAGGTATACTACGGGTATCTCCGAAAGTGTCTGTTGGGTTGACACGGATCAAGACTGGGATTTGTCACTCCATATGACGGAGAGGTATCTCTGGGCCCACTTGGTAATGCATCATCATAATGAGCTCAAAGTGACCAAGTGTCTGGTCACGGGATCATGCATTACGGTACGAGTAAAGTGACTTGCCGGTAACGAGATTGAATGAGGTATTGGGATACCGACGATCGAATCTCGGGCAAGTAACGTACCGATCGACAAAGGGAATTGTATACGGGGTTGCTTGAATCCTCGACATCGTGGTTCATCCGAGGAGATCATCGAGGAGCATGTGGGAGCCAACATGGGTATCCAGATCCCGCTGTTGGTTATTGACCGGAGAGTCGTCTCAGTCATGTCTACATGTCTCCCGAACCCGTAGGGTCTACACACTTAAGGTTCGGTGACGCTAGGGTTGCAGAGATATGAGTATGCAGTAATCCGAAAGTTTTTCGGAGTCCCGGATGAGATCCCGGACGTCACGAGGAGTTCCGGAATGGTCCGGAGGTGAAGAATTATATATAGGAAGTGCAGTTTCGGCCATCGGGAGAGTTTCGAGGGTCAACGGTATTGTACCGGGACCATCGGAAGGGTCCCGGGGGTCCACCGGGTGGGGCCACCCATCCCGGAGGGCCCCATGGGCTGAAGTGGGGAGGAAACCAGCCCATAGTGGGCTGGTGCACCCCCCTTGGGACCCCATGCGCCTAGGGTTGGGAACCCTAGGGGAGGGGGCGCCTCCACTTGCCTTGGGGGGCACTCCACCCCCTTGGCCGCCGCCCCCCTAGGAGATCCCATCTCCTAGGGCCGGCGCACCCCCTAGGGGGCCTATATAAGGGGGGAGGGAGGGAGGGCAGCCGCACCCCTGAAGTCTTGGCGCCTCCCTCTCCCCTGCTACACCTCTCCCTCTCGCAGAAACTCGGCGAAGCCCTGCCGCGGTGACTGCTGCATCCACTAGCACGCTGTCATGCTGCTGGATCTTCATCAACCTCTCCTTCCCCCTTGCTGGATCAAGAAGGAGGAGACGTCACGCTGACCGTACGTGTGTTGAACGCGGAGGTGCCGTCCGTTCGGCGCTAGGATCTTCAGTGATTTGGATCATGACGAGTACGACTCCCTCATCCCCGTTCTCTTGAACACTTCCGCGCACGATCTACAAGGGTATGTAGATGCACTCTCCTCTCGTTGCTAGTTGACTCCATAGATTGATCTTGGTGAAAATGTAGGAATTTTTTTTGTTTTCTGCAATGTTCCCCAACAGTGACAACATACTTTATCTCAGATATAAGAAAACATAACCCATTACATTGTCTTCCTTGTCCAACATCAACTCTTTAGCATGTCATATTTTGATGAGTGCTCCCAATCATAAAATATGTCAATAATAGTATATTTATATGTGAAACCTCTCTTTCCTTATTACTTCTTATTAATTGCAACGATGACCAAAGCTATGTGTGCCAACTCCCAACAACTTTTAATCATCACACTCTTTCTATGTGAAGTCATTACTATCAATAAGATCAATATGAACTTTTGTTTCTTTTTATTCTTTTTCTCTTTTCTTTTATTCACCCAAGATCATAGCAAGAAAATCAAGCCCTTAGCTCAACACTAATCTTTATTATATAGCTCACGGACTCGATTACATAGAGAGATCATAAAGCAAAACTTAAAACTAGATCATGCCATAAACTTTATTCTACTAGATCAAAATACTACCAAAAGGATCGAACTAAGAAAAACGGTAAAGATAAAAGTGATGGTGATACGATACCGGGGCACCTCCCCCAAGCTTGGCAGTTGCCAAGGGGAGTGCCCATACCAGATACTCAATTCTTCTTTGTTGGTGGAGACGGTGGTGATTTTGTTGATGGCGTAGGCTTCTTCCTTAATTTGCGCTTGAGGACAGAATTTTGGTCCCTTAGGTCCTCGATCTCCTACTCCAAGCTCAGTATCTTTTTGCATAGTTCCTGCTTCTTTTCCAGCAAGAGGCGAAAAGGGATAAACTCGATCTTAGGTTTCTTTACCCTATCCGGGAGGCTTGACTTTTTGAACTCCACATGCATGTCCCCAGGTTGAGGTAGTGGGACTTCATCTTCATCCGAGCTCGTCTCCTCCTTTCCCTTGGGTTCATAGTCTTCTCCTTCTTTCGTAGTCCAACCACAATGCTCCACATACCCATAGACCTTAGGATCTACAAGGTAATCAGTCACATAGCTTTCTCCTTCCGAATCCTGGGACAACATGTTGCTCTGTCTGCAGCAGGACAGCTCAAAACAAAGACAAGGGATTTTTGCGTGATACTGGAGTCAAAACCTTCGGGAGAATATATAGTGAATTTTTACCGACCAAAATACGTATCGTGCAAGAAAACGGAGTCCGGAAGGCACACGAGGAGCTCACGAGGTAGGGGCGCGCCCAGGGGGTAGGGCGCGCCCTCCACCCTCGTGGGTCCCTCGTGTCCTTCCCGGACTGCTACTTAATTTTCTATTTTTCTAAATATTCCAAAACGGAGAAATATTGCCTTAAAAATTGTTTTGGAGTCGGTTTACTTACCGTACCACATACCTATTCCCTTTCGGAGTCTGAAACGTTCTGGAAAGTGTCCCTTATGTATTCCTCCGGGGTTACGGTTTCAATAATACTGGTTTCAACATTTATGGGATTACCTGAGATATAATGTTTGATTCTTTGACCGTTTACCACCTTTGGATTTGTGCCTTCGAAGTTGTTGATTTTTATGGCACCGGAACGATAGACCTCCTCGATAACATAGGGGCCTTCCCATTTGGAGAGAAGTTTTCCCGCAAAAAATCTTAAATGAGAGTTGTATAGCAATACATAATCACCTACATTAAACTCACGCTTTTGTATCCTTTTGTCATGCCATCTTTTAACCTTTTCTTTAAACAACTTGGCATTTTCATAAGCTTGAGTTCTCCATTCATCTAGTGAGCTAATATCAAATAACCTCTTCTCACCGGCAAGTTTAAAATCATAATTTAGTTCTTTAATAGCCCAATAAGCCTTGTGTTCTAGTTCAAGAGGTAAGTGACATGCTTTTCCATAGACCATTTTATATGGAGACATACCCATAGGATTTTTATATGCAGTTCTATAGGCCCATAATGCATCATTAAGTTTCTTGGACCAATTATTTCTAGACCTATTGACAGTCTTTTGCAAAATTAATTTGAGTTCTCTATTACTCAATTCTACTTGACCACTAGACTGTGGGTGATACGGAGATGCAATTCTATGATCGACATCATATTTAGCAAGCATTTTATGGAAAGCACCATGAATAAAATGTGAACCACCATCAGTCATTAAATATCTAGGGACTCCAAACCTCGGAAAAATAACTTCTTTAAGCATTTTAATAGAAGTGTTATGATCAGACTACTAGTTGGAATAGCTTCTACCCACTTAGTAATGTAATCAACAGCAACTAAAATATGTGTATATCCATTAGAGGCAGGAAAAGGTCCCATATAATCAAAGCCCCAAACATCAAACGGTTCAATAACAAGTGAGTAATTCATAGGCATTTCTTGACGTCTACTAATATTACCAATTCTTTGACATTCATCACAAGATAGGACAAACTTACGGGCATCCTTAAAGAGAGTAGGCCAATAAAAACCGGATTGCAATACCTTATGTGCAGTTCTATCTCCTGCGTGGTGTCCTCCATAAGTTTCGGAGTGGCACTTGCGTAGGATCTGTTCCTGTTCATGCTCAGGTACACAATGTATAATAACACCATCTACTCCTTCTTTATAAAGACGTGGGTCATCCCAAAAGTAATATCTCAAATCATAGAAGAACTTTTTCTTTTGTTGGTATGTGAAGCTAGGTGGTATGAACTTAGCAACAATGTAATTAGCATAATCAGCATACCAAGCGGTACTGCGAGAAGTACTTATGACATTTAATTGTTCATCAAGAAAGCTATCATCAATAGGTAGTGGGTCATCAAGAACATTCTCTAACCTAGATAAGTTGTCTGCAACGGGGTCCTCAGCTCCTTTTCTATCAACAATATGCAAATTAAATTCTTGTAGCAAGAGAAACCATGTGATAAGTCTAGGTTTAGCATCTTTCTTCTCCATAAGATATTTAATAGCAGCATGATCAGTGTGGATAGTTACTTTAGAATCAACAATATAAGGTCTGAACTTATCACAAGCAAATACAACTGCTAAAAGTTCTTTTTCAGTAGTAGCATAATTTCTTTGAGCATTTTCTAGAGTCTTACTAGCATAATGGATAACATTTAATTTCTTATCAACTCTTTGCCTAGAACATCACCTACAGCATAATCGCTAGCATCACACATGATTTTAAAGGGTAAATTCCAATCAGGTGGCTGAACAATAGATGCAGAGACTAATGCTTTCTTAAGTATTTCAAATGCTTCTACACAATCATCATCAAAGACAAATGGTATATCTTTTTGTAATAAATTAGTCAGAGGCCGAGAAATTTTTGAGAAGTCCTTAATGAACCTCCTATAAAATCCGGCGTGACCAAGGAAACTTATTATACCTTTGATGTCCTTGGGACATGGCATCTTTCAATAGCATCAACCTTGGCTTTATCAACTTCAATACCTCTTTCAGAAACTTTATGCCCCAAGACAATACCTTCATTAACCATAAATTGGCACTTTTCCCAATTCAAGACAAGATTAGTTTCCTCACATCTCTGCAAAACTCGATCAAGATTGCTTAAGCAATCATCAAAAGAAGATCCATAGACGGAAAAGTCATCCATGAAAACCTCACAAATCTTTTCACAAAAGTCAGAGAATATAGTCATCATGCATCTTTGAAAGGTAGCAGGTGCATTACATAAACCAAAAGGCATACGTCTATAAGCAAAAGTACCAAAAGGGCATGTAAAAGTAGTCTTTGATTAATCTTTAGCCGACACAGGTATTTGAGAGAAACCAGAATAACCATCTAGAAAGCAGTAATGTGTATGTTTGCATACTAGCATTTGATCAATAAAAGGTAAGGGGTAATGATCTTTCTTAGTAGCCTTATTTAATTTGCGGAAATCAATTACCATCATATAACCTATAATAATTCTTTGTGGAATCAGTTCATCTTTATCATTAGGAACAACAGTAATACCTCCCTTCTTAGGGACACAATGAACAGGACTTACCCACTGACTATCAGCAACGGGATAAATTATACCTGCCTCCAGAAGCTTTAGTATTTCTTTTCTTACACTTCTTTCATTTTAGGATTCATACGTCGTTGAGGATCACGAACTGGTTTGGCATCTGCTTCCAAATTTATTTTATGTTGACATAGAGTGGGACTAATGCCCTTAAGATCATCAAGAGTATATCCAATAGCAGCATGACGCTTCTTCAGAGTTTTCAATAATCTTTCTTCTTCATGCTCTGAAAGGTTAGCACTAATAATAACATGATATATCTTCTTTTCATCAAGATAAGCATATTTAAGATTGTCAGGCAACGGTTTAAGCTCAAACACGAGATCACCCTTAGGTGGAGGGGGATCCCCTAGGATTTCAACAGGCAAATTGTGTTTCAGCATAGGTTCCTATTTAAAGAATACTTCATCTATTTCCCTTCTTTCATTCATAAACATATCATTCTCATGGTCTAGCAAATATTGTTCTAAAGGATCACTAGGAGGTACGCCAATAGAAGCAAGACCAATAATTTCATCCTTACTAGGCAATTCTTCTTCACGATGTTGTTTACTAAATTTAGAGAAATTAAATTCATGAGTCATATCATCCAAGCCGACAGTAACAACATCCCTTGTGCAATCTATGGTAGCATTAACAGTATTTAAGAAGGGTCTACCAAATATAATGGGACAAAAGCTATCTTGTGGAGAACCAAGAACAAGAAAATCAGCAGGATATTTAGTTTTCCCACACAAGACTTCAACATCTCTAACAATTCCCATTGGTGAAATAGTATCTCTATTAGCAAGTTTAATAGTGACATCAATATCTTCTAACTCAAGAGGTGCAATATCATGCATAATTTCGTTGTATAAGTCAATAGGTATTGCACTAGCACTAGCACCCATATCACATAAGCCATGATAACAATGATCTCCTATTTTAACATAAATAACAGGCATGCCTATCACAGGTCTAGGTTTATCTGTATCACGGGGTTTAGCAATTCTAGCAGTTTCATCACAGAAATAAATAACATGCCCATCTATATTATCAGACAAGAGATCTTTAACAATAGCAATATTAGGTTCAACTTTAACTTGCTCAGGAGGTGTATATGTTTTAATATTGCTTTTACGAACCACAGTTGAAGCTTTAGCATGATCCTTTATCCTAACAGGGAAAGGTGGTTTCTTAACATAAGAAGTAGGAACAATAGGATCATTATAAGTGACAGTCTTTTCTTCAACTTTAATAGGTGCAGCTACTTTTACTTCTATGAGAGGATGATATTTAAACCACTTCTCCTTAGGGTGATCAACATAAGTAGCAAAAGATTCACAGAAAGAAGTTACTATCTCAGAATCAAGTCCATATTTAGTGCTAAACTTACGGAAAATATCGGTATCCATAAAAGATTTAACACAATCAGACTTAGGTGTCATACCTGACTCCTTACCATTGTCGAGGTCCCAATCTTCAGAGTTGCATTTAATTCTATCCAATAAATCCCATCTAAATCCAATAGTCTTCATCATAAAAGAGCCAGCACAAGAAGTGTCGAGCATGGTGCGATTATTTTTAGAAAGCCGAGCATAATTTTTTTGAAGAATTGTTTCTCTTGGGAGCTCATGATTGGGGCATGAATATAACATTGATTTAAGCCTCCCCCAAGCTTGAGCGATGCTTTCTCCTTCGCGAGGCCAATATATATATATATATATATATATATATATATATATATAATTGCGATCACGATGAACAAGATGCATAGGGTAATACTTTTGATGAAATTCCAATTTCAATCTTCTATAGTTCCATGATCCCATATCATCACATAGCCTATACCATGTCAATGCGTCTCCCTTCAAACATAAAGGTAAGACCTTCTTCTTAGCAACATCATCGGGAATACCTGCAAGCTTAAATAATCCACAAACTTCATCCACATATATTAGGTATTCATCAGGATGCTTTGTTCCATCTCCTGTAAAAGGATTAGCCAGCAGTTTTTCTATTATACTCGAAGGATACTCATAAGGAATTTCATTTTCAATAGGTTCAGTAGGTTGAGGAGCAACTCTTTGCTCTACTAGTCGGGGTGAAGATACCCCGAACAAGCCCCTCAGAGGATTACTTTCCATAGTAACAAGTGACAGTAAATTTCAGCACACTATATTAATTTTTCCTTACCAAATTCCACCTACCAAAGGCGCTTCATTCCCCGGCAACGACGCCAGAAAAGAGTCTTGAAGACCCACAAGTATAGGGGATCTATCGTAGTCCTTTCGATAAGTAAGAGTGTCGAACCCAACGAGGAGCAGAAGGAAATGATAAACGGTTTTAAGCAAGGTATTCTCTGCAAGTACTGAAAGAAGTGGTAACAAATAGTTTTGTGATGAGATAATTTGTAATGAGCAACAAGTAACAAAAGTAAATAAAGTGCAACAAGGTGGCCCAATCCTTTTTGTAGCAAAGGACAAGCATGTACAAACTCTTATATAAGAAAAAGCGCTCCCGAAGACACATGGGAATATCGTCAAGCTAGTTTTCATCACGTTCATATGATTCACGTTCGATACTTTGATAATTTAACATGTGGGTGGACGGGTGCTTGGGTGTTGTTCTTACTTGAACAAGCATCCCGCTTATGATTAACCTCTATTGCAAGCATCCGCAACTACAACAAAAATATTAAGGTAAACCTAACCATAGCATGAAACATATGGATCCAAATCAGCCCCTTACGAAGCAACGCATAAACTAGGGTTTAAGCTTCTGTCACTCTAGCAACCCATCATCTACTTATTACTTCCCAATGCCTTCCTCTAGGCCCAAATAATGGTGAAGTGTTATGTAGTCGATGTTCACATAACACCACTAGAGGCTAGACAACATACATCTCATCAAAATATCGAACGAATACCAAATTCACATGACTACTAATAGCAAGACTTATCCCTTGTCCTCAGGAACAAACGTAACTACTCACAAAGCATATTCATGTTCATAATCACAGGGGTATTAATATGCATAAAGGATCTGAACATATGATCTTCCACCAAATAAACCAACTAGCATCAACTACGAGGAGTAATTTACAGTACTAGCAACCTACTAGCACCAATCCCGGACTTGGCGATAAGAATTGGATACAAGAGATGAACTAGGGTTTTGAGATGAGATGGTGCTGATGAAGATGTTGATGGAGATTGCCCTCTCCCGATGAGAGGAGCGTTGGTGATGACGATGGCGATGATTTCCCCCTCCTGGAGGGAAGTTTCCCCGGCAGAACAGCTCCGCCGGAGCTCTAGATTGGATCCGCCAAGGTTGCCTCATGGCGGTGGAGTTTCGTCCCGAAAAGTTGCTTCTTCTTTTTTTTTGGACGAAAGACTTCATATAGGAGAAGATGGTCATCGGAGAGCCACCAGGGGGCCCACGAGGTAGGGGGCGCACCCGGGGGGGGGGCACCCTCGTGAGCAGGGTGTGGGACCCTTGGTCTTCATCTTTGGCAAGGATTTTTCATTATTTATTATAAGGTGTTCCGTGGAGTTTCAAGACTTTTGGAGTTGTGCAGAATAGGTCTATAATATTTGCTCCTTTTCCAGCCCAGAATTCCAGCTGCCGACATTCTCCCTCCTTATGTAAACCTTGTAAAATAAGAGAGAATAGCCATAAGTATTGTGACATAATGTGAAATAACAACCCATAATGCAATAAATATCGATATAAAAGCATGATGCAAAATTGATGTATCAAGATGCAGAGTAAAATAAAGGCAAAGTAAAGAGCAAAGAAAATAACTAAGTAGTAGGAGATTAATATGATAAAGATAGACCCCGGGGCCATAGGTTTCACTAGTGGCTTCTCTCGAGAGCATAAGTATTCTACGGTGGGTGAACAAATTACCGTTGAGCAATTGACAGAATTGAGCATAGTTATGAGAATATCTAGGTATGATCATGTATATAGGCATCACGTCCGAGACAAGTAGACCGACTCCTGCCTGCATCTAATACTATTACTCCACTCACCGACCGCTATCCAGCATGCATCTAGAGTATTAAGTTAAAAACAGAGTAACGCCTTAAGCAAGATGACATGATGTAGAGGGATAGACTCATGCAATATGATGAAAACCCCATCTTGTTATCCTCGATGGCAACAATACAATACGTGTCTTGCTGCCCCTACTGTCACTGGGAAAGGACACCACAAGATTGAACCCAAAGCTAAGCACTTCTCCCATTGCAAGAAAGATCAATCTAGTAGGCCAAACCAAACTGATAATTCGAAGAGACTTGCAAAGATAACCAATCATACATAAAAGAATTCAGAGAAGATTCAAATATTGTTCATAGATAGACTTGATTATAAACCCACAATTCATCGGTCTCAACAAACACACCGCAAAAAGAAGATTACATCGAATAGTTCTCCACAAGAGAGGGGGAGAACATTGTATTGAGATCCAAAAAGAGAGAAGAAGCCATCTAGCTAATAACTATGGACCCGTAGGTCTGAGGTAAACTACTCACACTTCATCGGAGGGGCTATGGTGTTGATGTAGAAGCCCTCCGTGATCGATGCCCCCTCCGGCGGAGCTTCGGAACAGGCCCCAGGATGAGATCTCGTGGATACAGAAAGTTGCGGCGGTGGAATTAGGTTTTTGGCTCCGCATCTGATTGTTTGGGGGTACGTAGGTATATATAGGAGGAAGGAGTACGTTGGTGGAGCAACAGGGGCCCCACAAGGGTGGAGGGCGCGCCTACGGGGGGGGGGGGGTAGGCGCGCCCCCTACCTCGTGGCCTCCTCTTTTGTGTCTTGACGTAGGGTCCAAGTCTCCTGGGTCTTGTTCGTTGAGAAAATCACGTTCCCGAAGGTTTCATTCTGTTTGGACTCCGTTTGATATTCCTTTCCTTCGAAACCCTAAAACAAGCAATAAACAGCAATTCTGGGCTGGGCCTCCGGTTAATAGGTTAGTCCCAAAAATAATATAAAAGTGGATAATAAAGCCCAATAATGTCGAAAACAGTAGATAATATAGCATGGAGCAATCAAAAATTATAGATACGTCGGAGACGTATCAGCTCCCCTGTCTTCTCCTAGGGCGCCATTGACACCGTCGTGATCTCCTATTGCCTTTCCCCTGTTTCCCCTCTCGTTTGCTCTCGTTAGGTATTTCGCCATGGTCGAGAACCGCCGCCCGCGATGGCCATTGCAGGGGTAGCCACCGAGCTCCTCGGATCGACCTCGTGGCACATGCCCGCTCCTATTCGCGCCCATGCCCGAGCCTGCTGCTCTTCTTCCGCGCCCGCAGGGCCACTCCCTCTCCATGCCCACGCGTGTGCCACACCGCATCGATCGCGCCCGCCACTGCCGTCGCGCTCGCCGCAGCCACCGCACCACTGTGACCCGCGCAACGCACACCCTGGCCACGCGCCACACTCTCGCTAGCTGCACTCGCCCCGTCAGCTGCCGCCTATCCCTTCGCTCGCCCCGCATTCGCGCCCGTGCCTCGCGCTCCCTCCTATCATGGCCATCTTCTGCCGGCCGCCCCCTTAGCCACGCCGGCCGCTTGCCTCGCCTGTTGCATGCTGCTTCCTGCTGCTATGCGCTGCTCTACCACTGGTACGCTGCTGCGCCATGTCCTCGACACCGCCGTGGACAAACATGGCAGAGGGATTGTCAATGAAGTACGAGGAGGAGGTGGCGGAGAAGGTGTGGAGAGGCAGGAGGTCTGGGGTGGCGTCAGCTGGCTGTGGTGGAGGTGTTTATGCGAGAAGGAGTCGGAACGGAAGGAGAGGTCACAATTGGAAAGAATCACAAAAAAAAATCATAAGCTGGAGATCTCATTCCAAAAAATACTAATATCGATGGAGGGGTGATTTCCTTCTATAGGTGGAAAACATAGGAAATATTGGTTGTTATCAAGGAAAGGTAAAAATTTAGGAAAGTTAGGATTTTGAACTGATTTCTATGCAAATGGTGTTTTATTGTTTGGTAACGTGATATCAGTACTTGCCCGTTTGTGACGTGTCTGATTAGAAAAGTTTGCAAATGTTAAGAAACTATTTATTGGGAGGAAAGTTTGTGACGTGTCTGTTATTTGTTCCTCAAACAAATTTCACTAATGAGAGAAATCGATTGATTTAGATAAGTTAGAAAAGTTAGATTAAAATATATTATTTATTTCCTGAAAATCTGTTATTTGTTTCCTAAGACAAATTGAACCAATAAAAGGAATCGATTGATTTGTATAATTTAAGAAAGTTAGATCCGTGATTTGTTATACGTTAGGAAAGTTCTGGTTGTAATAAAGAGTGGAGAGAAAAATAAACCTATGGACCAGGGTGGGAGGGGGTGGTGGGAGGAGAGACGAAAAAAAATCAGCGAAAATAAATGGTGGAGACTATTCACCAACTGCGGGAAGGAGCCGGAGCGGAAGGAGAGGTCATAATTGGAAAGAATTGCAAAAGAAAAATCATAACTTGGAGATCTCATTTCAAAAAAAAAATGCTAATATCGATGGAGGGGTGATTTCCTTCTATAGGTGGAAAACATAGGAAATATTGTTTGTTATCAAGGAAAGGTAATTTTTTTTAGAAAAGTTAGGATTTTGAACTGATTTCTATGCAAATGGGATTTTATTGTTTGGTAACGTGATATCAGTACCTGTCCGTTCTGACGTGTCTGATTAGGAAAGTTTACAAATGTTAAGAAACTATTTATTGGGAGGAAAGTTTGTGACGTGCTTGTTATTTGTTTTCTAAAACAGATTTCACTAATGAGAGAAATCGATTGATTTAGATAAGTTAGGAAAGTTAGATTAAAATATATTATTTGTTTGCTGAAAATCTGTTATTTGTTTCCTAAAACAAATTGAACCAATAAAAAGAATCGATTGATTTGTATAATTTAAGTAAGTTAGATTCGTGATTTGTTATACGTTAGGAAAGTTCTGGTTGTAATAAAGAGTGGAGAAAAAAATAAACCGATGGACCAGGATGGGAGGGGGTGGTGGGAGAAGAGACGAAAAAAATCCAGCAAATATAAACCAGCGAAAATAAACCGTGGAGACGATTCACCAACTGCTCCATTAGGAGTAGAGATAAAAAAATAGAGTTGGTGATGATGGTGTGCCTGACATCCTGTAATAAAGGCCGTCCAATTTATATCTGACAGATAGGAAGGAAACTATGGTAATTTTGGAAAAAAGTACCCACACACCTCTCCACATTTGCAAATAAGGCCTTTCCCCGTTCATCCTTTTCTCTCACAAGATAAACTACTTATAAAAATGCATCTTGATGTTCCGTGCAATGCATGAACATCTTGCTAGTAAACAAACAAAATACAAAGCATAGTTTGGGCTGTATCTATTAAACTAAAATTAATTTGAAATGCTATACAAGTGATGTCAGCACACAACATTTTTGGAGCGAACACAAGCGACGTCCGATGCGTCCGTGCGTGACAGCATGACAACACCCCGGCGTATTTGTTCGTTCCCTATCGCACTTGCGCAACTACAACCGGTATCTCGGTTGACTAGCGGAGCGAGACAAAAGAGCGGCGCCTCCACTTCGAAAACATCACCAGCGCTCTAGTTGGTTCTCCCTCCTCATTCCACTCCCTCTCACTCTTTGAGCTCAGGCATGTGTCCTCTCCATCGCCAGCAAGGGCCACGACTTCTCCTTCCTCCTCTTCAGCGAACACAAGGAGGTAAGCGACGCCATTCATCTACTTGAGCACCGGGAGAGCAAGTCGTCATCGTCGATGGAGGACGGGGCAAGGGGTGGGGTGTGATCAGCCATGAGAGAAGCTCATATCGAGGCTGAGGAATGTAGGATTTCTGGTTGGAGAAAGCTCGCCCTTTCAATGGAGTGTCACGATCTGGAAGTTGGTGGGAGATTAGAGGGTAAGACGAGCAGTAGCAGGGGTCGCGATCGTCGGCGAAGCAGCAGCACATGGGCATGGCGGCTTAAGAGTATATTTTGCCATGCTTCAGAGTACATTATTTTTGCCATGCTTCAGAGTATAAAGTTGCCATGTTTTTTTCAAAGTACATTTTTGGCCCTTCTTTTGTGATAGCCAGTTCAAATGTATTCCCACTGCAAATTTGCTATGATTGCTAAGAAACAACAAAATTGTTAAATTGCCATGTATCAAGTAGTACAAATTATCCTACAATTGTCACGATCTATATAGCAATATTTCTGAATTTGCCATGTGACCATGTGTCTCTTTCTTCAAAAAGTTGCCACTCATCTATGATTTTCCTACCTTTGCTATCATCTATATACAGGAAAAATTTGTACACATATGGACCCCCCCCCCCCCCCCCCCAAAAAAAAATTATATTTGCCATGTAACTTTCCATATTTTTTCTTCATTTGCCATGCCCTATGGAGCAAAATTTTAAAACAATTTCCATGTCATTTGTACTATGTTTTTACTAGATTGCCATCATGTGTAGTACTCACATGGCAAATCAAGAATTTTGTTTTTCTACAATTTCCACGGCAAATTTAAGATAAAAACATCTTTTTGAAGTTTGCCCATGTGACTTTTTTTAAACATTTTCTGTATGTTTTGCCATGTCACCAATAGATCCCCCCTAGAATTTGCCATGTCTTCCCCCGCAAATTGTCACATGTCGGCTATTTTTTGAAAGTTAGCCGTGTGTTTTTTCTTACAAACATATGTAGTTGCCATGTTCATTGAGGATTTCCCCCCAAATTCCCATGTAATCGTACATTGTTTCTTTTTTTTGCCATGCCCTACAGACCAAAAAATTAAAACTTTGCCATTTCATTTGTACTATGCTTTTTACTAGTAGATTATCATCATGCGTGCTACTCACATGGCAAAGCTTAGAGTTTTGTTTTTCTGCAACTGCCATGGCAATTTCTAACTTTTGGAAATCCTCAATTTCTGTTATGGTCACATGGCAACTTTATGACTACCTTTTGGAATTGTCGCATGGCGGCTTTCTACAACATTTTTCTAACTGCCACATCGCAAACTTTTTAGAACATTTATTTCTCTAAATTATGACATTTTGGGTGTTTTTTGGTGTGTTTTGATCTATGTTTGAGTTCTATACACCGATGCTGGTTTTCACTCGTTTCCTCTTCGCTCGGCAACAACCGTTCACTTTGGCCACCCCCATGGGGAAAGGTTATATGTGTTTTGGCGTCCATATTAATACCAGTATAATGTCATGATCCAAAATGCAAAGAAAGAATTTGCTTTTCTCTGTTTGATTCAGAAACAAATTTCTATGGAACTTAAAATAGAATATATATTTATATAGTTTCTAGAAATGCGCTGCCTCGAGTCTTGGCTAAGAAAGCCCATGGCACAAGGGAGGACTAAACAAGAAATTATTGCGCATTAAAATCGAATTCTAACAAAAAATGTTAGATGCTGATGGCCCACTAGATAGGCGCCGGTCCATAGGCTAGCTGTTGGATATCGCTCTCGCGTTACAGGCATGATCCAGTGCACAAATTTTCATAGGATTTTTGAACAATTAAGACGCATAAATCTTTGGTTCCGTTGCCACCAGAGAGAACCAAAGGAAATGCCTAATAGTATTTCATTCTTTATTTTTCTGTCTCGGTGCAACCCATATAAATAGATTACAAGACTATGATAATGAATCTTGCACCCAGGATTTTATTCAAAAAAAAAATATTCAAAAAAAAATCTTGCACCCAGGATCATCCCCTGCAAGCATGATGTATAATATAAATAGATCGATAATGATCTAAGAGATCGGTGTCCATCCATGCATATAAATGGATTAATATATTTTTTGAGACAAAAATGGATTAATAGATCTGGCTCTCACGGACTTAGACTCGGTAGGGATTTGTCTTCTTGTCCTCAGTAGGGGAAGCCCATGTTCAGCCCGGGCCCCTGCTGCACCATCTTCATCCCGGCGGCGACCCCTGGCGGCGGAGGCATCGCCATCCCAACAGGAAACTTCAGCGGCGGCGGAGGCATCGCCATCCCAACAGGAAACTCCGGCGGCGGCGGCATCGCCATAGCCGCCTGCTGCATCTCCGTCTCGGCGGCGAAGTCTGGTTGCGGCTGCATCGCCATAACCATCTGCTGCATCTCCGTCCCGGCGCCAAAAACGGGCGATGGAGGAATGGACATATGCATCTGCTGCATATCCACCCCGTAGGCCAAGCCCGGCGGCGGAGGCATTGCCATTAGCATCTGGTGCATATGCATCCCGTCGGTGAACCCCTGCGTCGAAGGCACCGCCATCTGCATCTGTTGCATCCCCATCCCGGCGTTGCCACTGCTGCTGCCACCAAACTCAAAGGTGCTACCGCCGAAGAGCTGCTGCTGTGGCGGCGGGGGCGCCTGCAGCATGCGGCTGACGTTCTGCGCCTCCAAGAGCACCTGGCATGCGCGGTCCGAGACGGCGGCCCGAGCCACCATCAGCTTGGCGGCGAAGGCCATCAGCTCCTCCTCCCCAATGTCGCCCAACTCGGGGTCGAGCCACACCGCAAATTGATCCCCAGCGGCGCGCTCCTTTGCCATGGCCTCCTCCACGCGCCCTTTCCGCACCTTCACCTCCTTCAACCGCGTGCGGAGCTCGCCGTGCAGTTGGTGCAGCTTCTTCAGCTCGTCGTCGGCGGCGGCGCCCCCGCCCTGGACCAACGCGCCTCCCCCCGCCAGGAAGCGGTCGACGACGGCCTCGGCGGAGGGGTGCCCGAAGGAGAAGGCCTTTCCGCCGTCCGAGAAGGTGACGGCGGCCACCTGGGCGCCGCACATCACCGCCAGCTCGTTGGCCTTGTTAAACAGGCCCTGCCGGCGCTTGGCGAAGCATACCTGCCGGGCGCCCTTCTTCTCGATCCGCCGGATGGCGATCTTCGTCCGCCCATTGTCAGCCCTCCGCTTTGGCGCCGCCGCTCGCCTGACCATTGCTCCCTCGTCGCTCGCTCGGTGGCTCGGAGAAAGGAATTAGAGGGAGAGGAGGTAGATGTGTGTCTGGATACGTCTTGGCCTCGGGGTCGTATCACGTATGTGCTTAGATAGCAGTGGTGAGAGGAGGATGAGGATGGAGGAATCGCTTGCCCTAACGTTGACAACTCATGATTGGCAAGGAAGTATTATTGGGTATTCTCTGCCTGCGAGCTGTCACGCGTATAAGCGTAAATTTACTAGTATGCTCCAGCATTTCAAGTAAGTTTTTTCCGTGGCCCCGTTCTGCTGCACATTTTCATTAGGCAAGGATTAAAATTGAGTGCCAGGCCTGCTGTTGGGTGCAGCTGAGAACCTTGGCACAATTAGTTGCCTCACGTACCTACGTTTCTTTCCTTCTATTTCTTATTTCCTAAATCGCTTATTCGTGCAGCTGCATGGTTTGGCGCGCGCGAGCGCACGCCACTCGACCGTACGATGCGCAAGATCGTGACCGCGCGTTTGTAACGATTCCGATCAGGGCGTAGTGGGGGCCCCGCCCCATTAATTCAGGCAAAACCGCTGCTCGCATGTCTTCCCCCTTCCCTTTCCTTTCGAAATCCTCCGCCCTCTCCTCCATTTTCGAAACGGCCTCTGCCTCTTCCTCTCGTGACGACGACCTGCACGGGACTGCCGTCGTGGATTCGCCGACGTGGGAGGCCGTTCGTCGATGCGGGGCGGCTGCGACTACATGCGGAGGTAATCCCGCATCTCGTCCTTGCTTTTTTCCTGGTTTGGCTTGGCTTGGTGAGGGCTAGGGTTTGGGTGAGGTGTTGGGGCGAGCACAGAGGGCGAGGAGGGCGAGCACGGGTTGTCCATGGCATCTGCGGGGCCTGTGCATTGCATCTACAACGGTCGTGTTTCTGTAGGGGGGTTGAGATTTGAATGTTGAGGTTGGCGATATGGTGAGGGAGGTTGGGGGTTGAGATCCCATCGAGATTTAGGGTGTTTTCGGGTGCTGTTTGAGCGCGTGGATCTACGAGGGAATTTGTATAGTCAGGCGACATCAATTGCTCAATTATTGTCACATAGTTGCCACGATTTTGCGAAGCAGTTGCTGATTTTTGTCTCAGCCATCGGTGCAGTTGAGTTGCCTGGATCTAATGGGGGCATTGTGTAGCCAGGCGACAGTAGTTGCTCAATTTTTTTCACACAGTCGCCATGAATTTGCGCAGCAGTTGCTGTATTTTTCTCACACCCATCGGGTGCTATTTTGAGTGCCTGGATCTAACCTAATGGGGGCATTGTGTAGCTAGGCGACAATAGTTGCTCATTTTTTTTCACACAGTTGCCATGAATTTTTTGCGCAATTGTTTTTTTTTCTCACCCCATCGGGCGCTGTTTTGAGTCACCTGGTTCTGATGGGGGCATTGTGTAGCCATGTGACAGTAGTTGCTCAATCTTTTTGTTAAAATAGTTGGTTACAATATATTTTTAAAGTTGCTTATCAGTTTTTGGCTGCTTTTTGGGGTTGCTTGGATCTGTAGGGGTAGTTGTATATGTATATGACAGTAGTTGCTCAATTTTACTACTCATTTTGCAAGGAAATATAACATTAGTTGCTTTTTTGGGTAATTAGTTATTTTTTATTGGCTTGTTGCTATAGGTTGCCTACCCAACATCCTGCAGTTGCCTAGATTCATCACCTAGTTGGCGCGAATAGCAGACGAGATGTCATTAGGAATAATAGGCATTTTTTTGCAGTAGTCATGGTGAATGAAGTTAGGGGATGTTAAACCGAGGCACATTTTTCTGTACTCACCAATGATATTGAATTCACTAATTGTTTTATCTGCAAGTATAATTGTTCTTCTAAGTCTTGTATTTTTCCCACCCAAATGACAATTTTTTTCATTTTTTCTGTTACACATTTTGTTTTATAGAATGGCCCGAAAAAGCAAGAGGATTGCGAGGAGGACTAATGGTGAAGCTGGAAATGAGGGAAACGAGGAGCTGGTCCAAACGACAAGCAATGTTCGACGCAAGCGTGGGCGAACGAATGAGAATCCTGTCCGGGGTGGACGGGCTGGGAAACGGGCCACTGATTCCGCTCCTCGTGATGAAGAAGGGAGGCAGCCGAAACGTGTGAAGAAAAGCAGAGACGAGGTATTTTCTTAAAAAAACTTGAATTCGGTAGGGGGCTAGGGGGGATGTTTTTGTTTTCACTACAAAAAATACACTTCCGTGATGATACATGTTTGTCACAGTAGGTCACATTTTCTGTCATGCATGTACATCCATGACGATTTTATGACAGAATCAAGATAGTCATACATGTGCTATCGTAGAAGTGTTTCATGACATTACCAAAATTATCATCACGGAAGTGTCCACTTTCATGACGATAAATGACACGTCATGGAAGTGTTTTCGTCAAGGGTGACCGACACGTGGCATCCACTGTAATGGGTCGCCGTTAAGCTATTGGGCCCGGTTTTGGATCCAGTAACCCATTAACAGCCCAGACCAATGAGGATTTTCTACGTGTAAATTCTCATTGGCCGGAGGAAACACGTGTTGGCTCACCGTTGGGACAGATGTCATCCATTCATTGGACAGGAGGTGCCTATGATACGTCGACACGTGACACGGCCCAACAGAGGCCCATTTCGGTGAAAAGGCCGGCCCATTTGACTTGGTCAAAAGGTAACGGGCCGGCCCATGGAAAGCCTGTTAACGACCTGTTTGTATATAGCCCATTTATGGCCTGCTAACTCACGACCCATTATGGCCTATCGGAATTAAGCCCAGTAGCTTCATCTGGGCCATCCAATATGATTCCAGCCCGTTGTAACTTCCGGCCCATGTATGGTCCATGATGTTTTTCGGCCCATACGAGGCCATTTGTAACTCTTGGCCCATTAACGGCCCATGGTGAATCTGGCCCGCAATGAACAGTGTACCGCTTTATACCCATTAACGACCCATTATTCCATTGGGCCGTTTCCAACCCGTG
This sequence comes from Triticum aestivum, assembly GCF_018294505.1. Lineage (NCBI taxonomy): Eukaryota > Viridiplantae > Streptophyta > Magnoliopsida > Poales > Poaceae > Triticum > Triticum aestivum. The sequence goes on from NC_057800.1 coordinate 607,526,225, forward strand.
TTATCTTTCGGCCTTCTCAAGGCCCATTTATTCTTGGGCTCATTTCCAACATTTGGTTACTTACAGCCCGTTACTGTCCTTTTTCTGCTTGTGGGCCAAATTCAGCCTATAGTTACAATCGGCCTGTTTGCGGCCCGTTAATCCGTTGGGCCATTTTCATAGCATTATTAAATATGGCCTATTAATGACGGCCCGTTATGGTCGGCCCATGAACGGATGATTCCAAATCTAGCCCGTTTATGGCCCATAATGCGGTCTATTATTGGCCCATGTTTGGCCAATCGATCATACGGCCCGTAGAAGGCCCATTGATGCTACGACCCATAGAAGGCCCATTGTTTCTACGGCCCTTAGAAGGCCCATTATTTCTACGGCCCGTAGGAGGCCCATGGTAACTACAGTAAATATGTAGCCCATGGTTATTGTGGCCTAGCTTTAAAACATCGGTTATTGCAGCCACTCATAAACCATGGAAAAAGAACTGCACTGACTACAAGCAAACAAATAAACAAGACAATAAGGAAATAAATAAGCAAGCAACTTACGCTAGGCTATCACGACTATTACACATATTACATCCACTCGGCATCAAAGTTCGCCACCAGTGCAAATATAGGGAACAAAGCAGCATATCATATACACTGGTTGTCAAAGTTGGCGACCAGTGCAAATAAACGCCGCAGCAAAACAAGCCCACAACTGAAACCACTTCAGAAGAGCTCAAGAAACAATATCCTGGGTACCCATAATGCTGGCAAGATGCTTAGCAAGCTTATTAACTTTCTCTTGTTTCGCGCCTAAATCCTCCAGCGCTTGCTGTTGCACCAGAAAGTATGCATCTAAATTCTGCAGGGACTTCCTCAGTCCTTCAGCTTCCTGTCACAGCACATCTGATCGATGTCTTTTAACTTGAAGTTGAGACTCAAGAAGACGAACTGATTCAGGCAGCGAGTTTAAAGAGCTTGTGCCAGCAGTAGTGGCCAGTAACTCGAACACTACATCAAGACAGGACTTTTGGGTTCTCTCACTGTCGTCAAGATAGTTTTTATCAGCTTTCTTGGAGATCAACATGGATGTCTCACTATCTTGAACCTTATCTGCATTACTTCCTTTACCATTGCATAATGGGGTACTGTTCTCCAATATTTTATCCGCATTCTAAAAGAGAAACAAGCAAACACATCACAGGTTTACCATGTTGTATATGAAACTCATTTTGGTAAATCAGTTCAGTAGTAAAGTGGAAAGGATAACAACATGAAACAAACATATATCTATGTACCATGGTCACTTTATGGTCTATATCATTCTAGTTTTTGTTGCCAAATCAAGATAGAGACACAATTCAAATAATATCTGTTCAAGACAAAGCAGAGTAGACAGAATATAAGTGTGGGAAACTACAGAGCAATAAAAACACTTGTAATGTGCATGACATGAGAACATAACTTTTTATTCAATTGAAACTGAAATCAACATAGAGCAAGTTACAACAGCAAACCAGTTAAAGAAACAGGTTTAAAACATACCTATTGCGCCATTGGAGTTTCAAGTCCATCCTTCAAATTTGAAAATAGTTGGTATGAGTAAATACAGTGATGCAAGAGCAAAGGAGTATGAACCATAGCTACAGAACCTGACCTGAGAACAATTCTTCTTCTGCATTAAGCCTTGAGTTGGGATTCGGAGTGGTGGTCCTTGTGCTTTAGGCACTGCAGTTCCCTTACTAACTGCTCGTGTTTGGGTGCTCTATGGTGGAGACGGTGCTGTGTCAACTAGAACTGGGTTACTATCTGCTGGGGTTGGGGTTAGAAGGGGTGTAGCTGGTTCTCTGTCCAACTGGGTAGGGGTACAATCTATGAGAGTCTGGGTTATGTGTGGTGGGGCTGGTTCTTGGGCAAGTACAACCGTGGTTCTATCTGCATCAACTGGTAGCACTAACTTTTCTGAAGACCGTGTTGTTACTCCCTTAGATACTGCCATCACCCTCTCCAAATCAAATGGCCGATAAACATGAAAAGTGATTGAATGTATAGACATTGTATGATAGACAGGTGCAATGGATATTGGGGAATAAAAGAGAGCATGAAATAATTCACAGTTATGTTCTCTAACCAAATAGGATAGCATGACAGAATTTCACATATATGATGGCTAACTAAACAGGATAACATGACACAATTTCACATATATAATGGCTAACTAAAAAAGATGGAAAGACATAGTTCAAAATATGATGACTATATAAACAGGATGACATGATATAACTCTATAATGTGTTTATTAAATAGGTTGGCATGCCATAATTCATATACATGCCGCCTATGGAAACATGATAGCATGATATAATTCATGGATAGAATGACATAATTCAAAATCTGGTGACTGTAAACACTAAATATGATGCGATGATATAACTATATGATGTCTTTATTAAATGGGTTGCCATGCCATAATTCAGATAGATGTTGTGTATGTAAACATGATGGCATGATATAATTCAAATATATGATTTATATAGTAAGCAAGTAAGCAGATGGCAATCCATATATGATGTAGACACTAATCAATGCAAGACAACATGCATGACATGAGTAATATAACCCTGCCAAGTTTGAGCATAGACCTCAGGGGGGAAAAAGGACTGGTCATCAGTCTTTGAATCCTCCTCTGAGGAGATCTCTGTAACCAGCAAGATGTCTGCTTCAGCAGGTAGCATTGTCTATTCTGAATACCTTGTTTTCACTCCAGATACTTCCATCACCACTTCAAATGGCTGATGCATAGGAAGAGTAGTTGAATATACAAACGTTGTCGACAAATGGAACATGTAATACAAAAAAATGATAGCATGATATAATTCACATACATGATGATTGGCTAAACAACATGGCATTGCATAATTCACATATATAATGCCTTGCAACAAGATAACATTGCATAATTCACATATATAATGTTTTGCAACAAGATGGCAATGCATAATTCACATATATGGTAATTAGACACTAAACAGGTGGCATTCACACAAAGCATGTCTAAACTAATCAAATGACATACCAATGCAAGACACCATACGCATGATATGAGCAACACAACCCTGCCAAGTTAGAGCATACACCCGGGGGGGGGGGGATAGGGCTGGTCATCTGTCTCTGAATCCTCCTCTGAGGAGCTATCCATAACCAGCGAGATATGCGCTTCGTCAGATAGCATAGTCTGCTCTGAATACCTTGTTTTCACTCCAGAATTTTCCATCACCGTGTCAAATGGCTGATGCACACGAAGAGTAGTTGAATGTACTAACATTGTTGACAAATCTAATACGTAATGAAAAAAGGGATGGACTGATATAATTCACATATAAGATGATTGGCTAAGCAGGATGGCATTGCAAAATTCACATATATGATGCCTGGCTAAACAAGACGGCGTTGCATAATTCACATATACGATGAAGAAACTAAACAGATGGCATTCACATAATGCATGTCTGAACTAAGCAGATGACATATTTGATGTATAAAGTAAGCAATGCAAGGCACCATATGCATGATATAACCAACATCAGCATGCCAAGTTAGAGCGAAGACCTCAGGGGGTAAATAGGAGTGGTCTTCTCTTTCTGAATCCCCCTCAGAACAATTATCTTCCTCTCAATTACAATCTGAAATGGATGGAGGGAGGATGCCTTTGCGCCTACCATGGAGCGACATCTACATGAAATTTTATTGCCACACAGGGTTTCGTTGTTGGAGCAGCTCCGGTGAGTTGTATGACGGCGAGGCTGAAGCAGGACAAGAGAGACAATGTTAACCTGAGTGGAATTCTAATAGCATCTCCAATAGATGATGTAAAATACATAACCACAAAGTGCTAGATGTAAAATACATCAGCCGCTCATATATGAACTTAACTGTCGAAACTGAATTTAACTGTCGAAACTGAATTTTGCTGTCGAAACTGAATTTTACTTTCGAAACTGAACGCACTAGTAGCAGAAAAGCAGTAGCAACAGCAGCACATGCGAGAGCCGGGGCAGCTGGTCCTTTCGTAGTATCTCGGGTAGCAGCTGTAGGGGATCGAGGGAGAGTAGGATCTGCTAGTCGTGCAGCAGCAGCGTGCGCAAGAGTAGAGCAGCAGCAGCACATGCAAAAGTAGAGCTGCAGCGCAAGCAAGAGCAAGAGCGAGAGCAGCAGCGCAAGCAAGAGCAAGAGCGACAACAACAGTGTGAGCAAGAGCAGACCAGGCAGGGGACCGAGAGCAAGAGCAGAGCAGCACTGCGAGCGAGAGCTAAAGCAGCAGGAGCTCCTACTGATGTGGACGTCGCCACCGAGGGAGCGACGTCGTGGAGGAAGTGGCCGGCGACACCGCCATGGATGGAGCCGCGCCATGTCGGCTCGAGACCGAGCGCCCACAGCACCGTGAGATCGAATCAAGAAGAAAATGCGACGATTAGTGTACAATATCTTTGGTGGTGCCGATTAGGCCTCAGCTTCATCCGAGGAAACGGTGATGCTGCTACTTGATGTCGCTTGAAGCTATGTCGGTATTTCCCCAAAGAGGGAAGGGATGATGCAGCACATTGGCCATAGGTATTTCCCTCAGATATGAAACCAAGGTTATCAAACCAGTAGGAGAACCAAGCAACACAACATAAATAGCACATGCACACAGATAACAAATCCTCGCAACCCGACGTGTTAAAGGGGTTGTCAATCCCTTTCGGGTACGGTGCCTCAAATTGGTGCATGACGGGAAAAAGTTGTAATAGATTGAATAAATAGATCGCAAATAAAATAAAGTGCAGCAAAGTATTTTTTGGTGTTTGGATTAATAGATCTGAAAATAAAAGCAAATAAAAGTAGATCGCAAAGGCAAATAATATGAGAAAGAGACCCGGGGGTCATAGGTTTCACTAGTGGCTTCTCTTGAGAAAAATAGCAAACGGTGGGTGAACAAATTACTGTTGGGCAATTGATATAACTTCATAATCATGACGATATCCAGGCAATGATCATTATATAGGCATCACGTCCAAGATTAGTAGACCGACTCCTACCTGCATCTACTACTATTACTCCACATATCGACCGATATCCAGCATGCATCTAGTGTATTAAGTTCATGGAGAAACGGAGTAATGCAATAAGAACGATGACATGATGTAGACACGATCTACCTATGTAGAGATAGACCCCATCGTTTTATTCTTAGTAGCAACGATACATACGTGTCGGTTCTCTTTCTGTCACTGGGATCAAGCACCGCAAGATTGATCCCACTACAAATCACCTCTTCCCATTGCAAGATAAATAGATCAAGTTGGCCAAACAAAACCCAAATATTGGAGAAGAAATACGAGGCTATAAGAGATCATGCATAAAAGAGATCAAAGAAATTCAAATACTTTCATGGATATAAAAAGATAGATCTGATCATAAACTTAAAGTTCATCGATCCCAACAAACACACTGTAAAAGAGTTACATCATATGGATCTCCAAGAGACCATTGTATTGAGGATCAAGAGAGAGACATGAAGCCATCTAGCTACAAACTACGAACCCGAAGGTCTACAAAGAACTACTCACGCATCATCGGAGAGCACCAATGGAGGTGGTGAACCCCATCCGAGATGGTGTCTAGATTAGATCTGGTGGTTCTGGACTCTGTGGCGGCTGGATGAATATTTCGTCAACTCCCCTAGCTTCTAGAAATATTGGGATATTTATAGAGCAAAGAGGTGGCCCGGGGGGCACCCGAGGTGGGCACAACCCACCAGGGCGCGCCTGGGCCTCCTGACGCGCCCTGGTGGGTTTTGCCTCCCTCGGGGCACCCCCCAGATGCAGCCAGGGCCCGTTGTGTTCGTTTTGGCCCGTAAAAATTCTCCGTAAAGTTTTGTGGCATTTGGACTCCGTTTGATATTGATTTTCTGCGTTGTAAAAAACATGGAAAAAACAAAAACTGGCACTTGGCACTATGTCAATAGGTTAGTACCATAAAATGATATAAAATGACTATAAAATGATTATAAAACATCCAAGATTGATAATATAACAGCATGGAACAACAAAAAGTTATAGATACATTGGAGACGTATCACTGCTCTTCCAGTGGTGCAGGTGAAGACGACAGTGTGGAAATGGAGGTGGCATGAAAGACGAGGGGAACATCGGGGCAACTCCTTGGAGGTGGAGGATGGGGTGGCTGAACCAGCGGGACGACGAGATCGACGAAAGATCCTCATCCAGTACGGTGGATGAGGGACGTTGAGGTGTTGCTATGGACGTCATCGTAGGGGAAGAGGCTCCGGCTAGGTGGCGGACGGAGGAGGGTGTGGGGCTTCACGGGATTTCGCGGCCTCGGTGTACGAATGGGTGGGCGAATGGGATGGGAGTGGGGAACCATGGCTTAGGGACGCTCTTGTCCGAAATATGGGGTAAGTTACAAAAGTACCCCCACCGATTTGAGCTAGGAGGTTCTTTCGGTTCAGGGGTATCACGGGCATTTCACGTGTCGGAATTTCGCAGGAGGTGGGAGTTTTCGCGCATGTTGTAATTTTGGGATAGCAAGGCGCGGGTTGAGATGGAGGGAGTTTTTGGAGCACAACGAGACAAAGATATATCATAAATATTTCGGGGTAACAAGGCGCGGGTTGAAATTTCCGAACAAGCCTAACGTGTACTGTACCAAATCAATTCACACTTCCGTCGATGAAAAAACAAAAAGAAATCAATTCGCACCACACAAGAGAGTCTAGTCCCGTGTACTGTATCAAATCAATTCGCACTAAAAATGTCATTCAAAACTTTGAATTCATGTTATGATCCATTAAAATATTTCGCTACGTGTATAATGCATGCAACCTGCTACTCAAATGAATGTTTTATTGCATTCCAAATGCATATACTACTGCTTCAATATGAACTAAATTTGAATTCGTTTCTCTATTTGAATAAGATCTACAATCATGATTGTTGTGAAATCAGACCATTTGAATTTGATTCTCTATTTTAAAAGATCTACAATTATCATTATTGTCAAGTTAAACCATCGTTTGTGTATTATCTTCACAGCACACCATATGATTACCATCGAGTTAGATATGAACTATGTGTACTATATGAACTCGAACTCGATTTTTTGAATCCACTTTATGTTGATTTCAAATCACAGTACATTTCAAGCTCTAGCTAGATCTTCATAATCTAAACCATGTCTCATATGTATAATGTGTTTATCACATAATGTATGGTGCCCCGCCCCCTATGCCTACAAGTATTTAGATGTGAGTTGCAAACGCCACACATTACCACAAATTCAAATAAAATGTAAGATTGTTCCATATATAGTATTGTTTAGGTTGTTTGATATTTAGTTGTAAGCTGCAAATGCCAGACATTATCACAAATTCAAATAAAATGTGAGATTGTTCGATGTACAATATGGTTTAGATTGTTCGATATTTAGCTGTGAGTTGCAAACACCATGCATTATCACAGTATGGTATAACATGTGCAAAACCACATCACGCGTATCACCGCTATATTCATGCATGCATATGTTTATAACACTATGATCTCCTATTCAAATATATGAATCCACTTTCATACCAAATTATGATCTTTGTTAGTCTCTTACACCTACACAATCCTCTAACCTTTGTATCTAGCACTAACTTTCTCTCGTGCATGCGCACGCCCTCCCTGCCCCCTCCCTCATCATTCTATCCATCGTCTACATTCATTTTTTCTTTAGGTCGTTCTCCCACAGTCTCCACAACTCCTTTCCGACACACACCGATCGATAAACCTCTCCAATGATGTCTGCCTACAACATACACACGCACCTTCCATCTCCTCTTTCTGTGTCCATGCCTCGTGTCTCTCATACGGTCCCACACATGTGTAAACTCTCGCCCATCTTTTCATCGATCTCACAATCGCACACTCCTCCCCCTATCTAGCTAGAATCTAGTCCTCTCGCACCACCTCCTAGCTCCATTCTCTCTATCTATCTGTCTCGCTGGGCCTTATTTGCCTCTAACAAATGGATGTACACCGATCGATCTCCCGCTATACGTATAGCTAGCTAGGTCGTTATAACTCGTTTTCCCACGTGTCGATCAATCTACCTCATTAGTTATGTCTCTCCCTTCTTTCGACAAACAACAATTGATCTACCGATCTAGTTAGGTTTGCTTACCAAACACATGGTTCCCCTTCATCATCCATGCATGCGTCCCAACACATCTATCACGCACACGCACACACAAAAACACATCCTCACTCTTATTGATAATATTGCAGTTCTACCCTCAGTTTGTCTAGTAGGCCTCTCCCACCATATTTGAGAAGCAACTCCATCACCCATCCAACACTCTACCCCTCTCCCTCCCTCTCCCTCTTCTCTCTCTCTCTCTGTCCCAACCTATTTACTGTCCTTCACTTATGTATGGATGTCGACCGATCTCCCTCAATACATAGCTGGGTCTCTCCTTCTCAACACACACACACACGAGTCGTTCTACCTCTCTAGTTAGGTCTCTGCCTCCCCCCTCCCCCACCACACACACACACCGATACATCGAGCGCTCTAGTCATGTCTCCCTGCCACACACAAACTTGCCCTGTGCCCTCTGACGTTCCGGTAGGTTAGTCACCCTATATCTTTGACTTGCACACACACAATTTCGATGGCTCTCTTCATCGATCTTGCACCCACCCACTTGATCCTCTCTTCGACTCTATCGATACCTATGACCCCTCCCTCTCTTGTCGTGGATCACCCCCTCTATATATGATATAGATAGGCCTCTATTTCACACACATTGCTTGTGTCAAATTTTTGTTTGAGATATCATCGACACATATTCCCACAAATACATTCACGAAATCACACCCCCTCCCTCCCAACAAAAAACACTCACGAACGCACACGCCATCTATATAGGTTTGTATATCTCTCACACACACCCACGTAGGTGGGGGATGTGCACGAAGAGAAGAGGCGCACACACGACGCACGTACTCCCGTCTCTTTCCCAACTACACCCGTGCGGGTACACGGTGGAGCTCATTTTTGTACGAAAAGGCAGCCCACTTGGTAAGTTGACATGTGTACTGGTTGTCCACTTGATGGAGGATCGTCTACCACGGGTGAACAAACAAATTGCGACTTGACGCATTATGTTAAAAAAGAGGCAAACCATGTGGGGCCTACCTTAGAGGCAAGGCTCTATACACTGGAGATGCTCTGTACGTATTACTTTTGATGTGCCACGTCAACTCGCAGGATGAGGAAAAGCTTTCTTAGTACGCCATCTCCCCCGCTCACGGGCGCGGTGGCTCGCAGGATGAGGTGAAGCTTGCTTACTACGCCTTACGCCCGCTCCCTCGCCCACGCGCGCGGTGTCTCGCAGGACGAGGAGAAAATTTTACTACTCCCTCTGTTTACTCCTCATCCCTACCTTGGTTAGAGAGATTATCTTATTGTTTGAAATATACATCCTTTAGTAGATTTCAATATGAACTACTAGTACATACTCCAAAAACTGATGTATATAGACGTATTTTAGAGTGTAGATTCACTCATTTTGCTCCATATGTACTCCCTCGCCCCTCGACCCTCGCCCGACCCTCGCCCACATGGTGGACGTGTAGCAATTCATTCGGTCTCAAATAGCCAGAATGATATATACTGCAGTACCATTATTGCTCGACTTCTCGAAGAGGCGAAGAGCCAAGCGCAAGGTTAATATTTTGGAGATGCCAAGCGCAAGGTTTATAGGAGAACGAGTAGTAGTAGTACTAGTAGTACGTACTGTACGATGAATAAGGCAACAAGATGTATGTTTTGTGTGACAGTCTGTTTTTACAGGATGTGCTAGACCTAGTGGACCTCATTGTTGCAATGGGACTACTCCCTATCATAGATGGCACGATTCAGAGTGGTGGGCAGCGGGCATAATTCGGAGCTGCTTAGTCTTAAACCCCATGAAGAAGTCCCATCGAAAGGTATAGCCATCCTCTACACGTGCTCCTATGTAAAATGAATAAATGAGACAAAAGAGAAAGAGACAAAGTAAAAAAATCACTAGCCTTAGATCCAGCCCTATTGTATCATTGAATGATATTTCTACGTCGTGATTGACATGTCTATATTATTAACCATGCTACGGAGGTACAAGCAGATTTTTATTTATCCGCGGAGGTAGCAGTGGATGGATATTCAATGAGGAGTGAAATGATGGCTGCTTCCTCGGTCAAACATAGAGAAAGGTGGGCTGATACGTCCATTTTGCATCATGCTTTTATATCGATATTTTTTGCATTATGGGCTGTTATTACACATTATGTCACAATACTTATGCCTTTTCTCTCTTATTTTATAAGGTTTGCATGAAGAGGGAGAATGCCGTCAGCTGGAATTCTGGGCTTGAAAAGGAGCAAATATTAGAGACCTATTCTGCACAACTCCAAAAGTCCTGAAACTCCACGGAAGTCAGTTTTGGAATAAAAAAAATATTGGGCGAAGAAAGCACCAGAGGGGGGCCACCCACCATCCACGAGGGTGGGGGCGCACCCCCTGTCCCTTGCCCCCCCTGGCAGGCCTCCGGTGCCCATCTTTTGCCGTATGAAGTCTTTTGCCCTAGAAAAAAAAATCAGGAGGAAGCTTTCGGGACGAAGCACCGCCGTCTGAAGGCAGAACCTTGGCGGAACCAATCTAGGGCTCCGACGGAGCTGTTCTGCCGAGGAAACATCCCTCTGGGAGGGGGAAATCATCACCACCGTCATCACCAGCGATCCTCTCATCGGGAGGGGGTCAATATCCATCAACATCTTCACCAGCACCATCTCATTTCAAACCCTAGTTCATCTCTTGTATCCAATCTTTGTCTCAAAACCTCAGATTGATACCTGTGGGTTGCTAGTAGTGTTGACTACTCCTTGTAGTTGATGCTTGTTGGTTTATTTGGTGGAAGATCATATGTTCAGATCCTTTACGCATATTAATACCCCTCTGATTATGAACATGAATATGATTTGTGAGTAGTTATGTTTGTTCTTGAGGACATGGGAGAAGTCTTGCTATAAGTAGTCATGTGAATTTGGTATTCGTTCGATATCTTGATGAGATGTATGTTGTCTCTCCTCTAGTGGTGTCATGTGAACGTCGACTACATGATACTTCACCATTGTTTGGGCCTATGGGAAGGCATTGGGAAGTAATAAGTAGATGATGGGTTGCTAGAGTGACAGAAGCTTAAACCCTAGTTTATGTGTTGCTTTGTAAGGGGCTGATTTGGATCCATATGTTTCATGCTATGGTTGCGTTTACCCTAATACTTCTTTTGTAGTTGCGGATGCTTGCAAGAGGGGTTAATCATAAGTGGGATGCTTGTCCAAGGAAGGGCAGTACCCAAGCACCGGTCCACCCACATATCAAATTATCAAAGTAACGAACGTAAATCATATGAGCATGATGAAAACTAGCTTGACGATAATTCCCATGTGTCCTCGGGAGCGCTTTCCTTTATATAAGAGTTTGTCCAGGCTTGTCCTTTGCTACAAAAAGGATTGGGTTACCTTGCTGCACCTTGTTTACTTTTGTTACTTGTTACCCGTTATGAATTGCCTTATCACAAAACTATCTGTTACTGATAATTTCAGTGCTTGCAGAGAATACCTTACTGAAAATCGCTTGTCATTTCCTTCTGCTCCTCGTTGGGTTTAACACTCTTACTTATCGAAAGGACTACAATAGATCCCCTATACTTATGGGTCATCAAGACTCTTTTCTAGCGCCGTTGCCGGGGAGTGAAGCGCCTTTGGTAGGTGCAATTTGGTAAGGAAAAATTGTTGGGGGACGTGGTAATTTCAAAATTTTCCTACGCACACGCAAGATCATGGTGATGCATAGCAACAAGAGGGGAGAGTGTTGTCTACGTACCCTCGTAGACCGACAGAGGAAGCGTTATGACAACGCGGTTGATGTAGTCGTACGTCTTCACGGCCCGACCGATCAAGCACCGAAACTACGGCGCCTCCGAGTTCTAGCACACGTTCAGCTCGATGACGATCCCCGGACTCCGATCCAGCAAAGTGTCGAGGAAGAGTTCCGTCAGCATGACGGCGTGGTGATGATCTTGATGTTCTACTATCGCAGGGCTTCGCCTAAGCACCACTACAATATTATCGAGGACTATGGTGGAGGGGGGCACCGCACACGGCTAAGAGAACGATCTTGAAGATCAACCTGTGTGTTTAGAGGTGCCCCCTGCCCCCGTATATAAAGGAGCAAGGGGGGGTGCGGCCGGCCCTAGGAGGAGGCGCGCCGGAGGAGTCCTACTCCTACCGGGAGTAGGACTCGTACCGAGAGTAGGACTCCCCCCCTTTCCCTAGTTGGATTAGGACTTGGGGGGAAGGAGGAGAGGGAAGAAAGGAAAGGGGGGGCGCCGCCCCCCTCCTTGTCCAATTTGGACTTGGGGGGGAAGGGGCGCGCGGCTGCCCCTAGGCCTCCTCTCCTCTTCCTCCACTAGGCCCATTAAGGCCCATTAGGTTACCGGGGGGTTCCGGTAACCTCCCGGTACTCCGGTAAAATGCCGATTTCACCCGGAACACTTCCGATGTCCAAACATAGGCTTCCAATATATCAATATTTATGTCTTGACCATTTCGAGACTCCTCGTCATGTCCGTGATCACATCCGGGACTCCGAACAAACTTCGGTACATCAAAATATATAAACTCATAATGAAAAAGTCATTGTAACGTTAAGCATGCGGACCCTACGGGTTCGAGAACAATGTAGACATGACCGAGACACGTCTCCAATCAATAACCGATAGCGGAACCTAGATGCTCATATTGGCTCCTACATATTCTACGAAGATCTTTACCGGTCAGACCGCATAACAACATATGTTGTTCCCTTTGTCATCGGTATGTTACTTGCCCGAGATTCGATCATCGGTATCTCAATACCTAGTTCAATCTCATTACCGGCAAGTCTCTTTACTCGTTTCGTAATACATCATCTCGCAACTAACTCATTAGTTGCAATGCTTGCAAGGCTTATGTGATGTGCATTACCAAGAGGGCCCAGAGATACCTCTCTGACAATCGGAGTGACAAATCCTAATCTCGAAATATGCCAACCCAACATGTACCTTTGAAGACACCTGTAGAGCTCCTTTATAATCACCCAGTTACATTGTGATGTTTGGTAGCACACAAAGTGTTCCTCTGGCAAACGGGAGTTGCATAATCTCATAGTCATAGGAACATGTATAAGTCATGAAGAAAGCAATATCAACATACTAAACGATCGGGTGCTAAGCTAATGGAATGGGTCATGTCCCTTAATCAAATGACAACACATGTATATGGTTAGGAAACATAACCATCTTCGATTAACGAGCTAGTCAAGTAGAGGCATACTAGTGACGTTTAGTTTGTCTATGTATTCACACAAGTATTATGTTTCCGGATAATACAATTCTAGCATGAATAATAAACATTTATCATGATATAAGGAAATAAATAATAACTTTATTATTGCCTCTAGGGCATATTTCCTTCAGTCTCCCACTTGCACTAGAGTCAATAATCTAGATTACACAGTAATGATTCTAACACCCATGGAGCTTTGGTGCTGATCATGTTTTGCTCGTGGAAGAGGCTTAGTCAACGGGTCTGCTACATTCAGATCCATATGTATCTTGCAAATCTCTATGTATCCCACCTGGACCAAATCCCGGATGGAATTGAAGTGTCTCTTGATGTGTTTGGTTCTCTTGTGAAATCTGGATTCCTTTGCCAAGGCAATTGCACCAGTATTGTCACAAAAGATTTTCATTGGACCTGATGCACTAGGTATGGCACCTAGATTGGATATGAACTCCTTCATCCAGACTCCTTCGTTTGCTGCTTCCGAAGCAGCTATGTACTCTGCTTCACATGTAGATCCCGCCACAACGCTTTGTTTAGAACTGCACCAACTGACAGCTCCACCGTTTAATGTAAACACGTATCCGGTTTGCGATTTAGAATCGTCCGGATCAGTGTCAAAGCTTGCATCAATGTAACCATTTACGATGAGCTCTTTGTCACCTCCATATATGAGAAACATATCCTTAGTCCTTTTCAGGTATTTCAGGATGTTCTTGACCGCTGTCTAGTGATCCACTCCTGGATTACTTTGGTACCTCCCTGCTAGACTTATAGCAAGACATACATCAGGTCTGGTACATAGCATTGCATACATGATAGAGCCTATGGCTGAAGCATAGGGAACATCTTTCATTTTCTCTCTATCTTCTGCAGTGGTCGGGCATTGAGTCTTACTCAATTTCACACCTTGTAACACAGGCAAGAATCCTTTCTTTGCTTGATCCATTTTGAACTTCTTCAAAATTTTGTCAAGGTATGTGCTTTGTGAAAGTCCAATTAAGCGTCTTGATCTATCTCTATAGATCTTAATGCCCAATATGTAAGCAGCTTCACCGAGGTCTTTCATGGAAAAACTCTTATTCAAGTATCCCTTTATGCTATCCAGAAAATCTATATCATTTCCGATTAGTAATATGTCATCTACATATAATATCAGAAATGCTACAGAGCTCCCACTCACTTTCTTGTAAATACAGGCTTCTCCAAAAGTCTGTACAAAACCAAATGCTTTGATCACATTATCAAAGCATTTATTCCAACTCCGGGAGGCTTGCACCAGTCCATAAATGGATCGCTGGAGCTTGCACACTTTGCTAGCTCCCTTTGGATCGACAAAACCTTCCGGCTGCATCATATACAACTCTTCTTCCTGAAATCCATTCAGGAATGCAGTTTTGTCATCCATCTGCCAAATTTCATAATCATAAAATGCGGCAATTGCTAGCATGATTCGGACAGACTTAAGCATCACTACGGGTGAGAAGGTCTCATCGTAGTTAATCCCTTGAACTTGTCGAAAACCTTTTGCGACAAGTCGAGCTTTGTAGACAGTAACATTACCGTCAGCGTCAGTCTTCTTCTTGAAGATCCATTTATTCTCAATTGCTTGCCGATCTTTGGGCAAGTCAACCAAAGTCCATACTTTGTTCTCATACATGGATCCCATCTTAGATTTCATGGCTTCAAGCCATTTTGCGGAATCTGGGCTCACCATCGCTTCTTCATAGTTCGTAGGTTCATCATGATCTAGTAGCATGACTTCCAGAATAGGATTACCGTACCACTCTGGTGCGGATCTTACTCTGGTTGATCTACGAGGTTCAGTAGTAACTTGTTCTGAAGTTTCATGATCATCATCATTAGCTTCCTCACTAATTCGTGTAGGTGTCACAGAAACCAGTTTCTGTGATGTACTACTTTCCAATAAGGGAGCAGGTACAGTTACCTCATCAAGTTCTACTTTCCTCCCACTCACTTCTTTCGAGAGAAACTCCTTCTCTAGAAAGTTTCCGAATTTAGCAACAAAAGTCTTGCCTTCGGATCTGTGATAGAAGGTGTATCCAATAGTTTCTTTTGAATATCCTATGAAGACACATTTCTCTGATTTGGGTTCGAGCTTATCAGGTTGAAGCTTTTTCACATAAGCATCGCAGCCCCAAACTTTCAGAAACGACAACTTTGGTTTCTTGCCAAACCACAGTTCATAAGGCGTCGTCGCAACGGATTTTGATGGTGCCCTATTTAACGTGAATGCGGCCGTCTCTAAAGCATAACCCCAAAACGATAGCGGTAAATCAGTAAGAGACATCATAGATCGCACCATATCTAGTAAAGTATGATTACGACGTTCGGACACACCATTACGCTGTGGTGTTCTGGGTGGCGTGAGTTGCGAAACTATTCCGCATTGTTTCAAATGTACACCAAACTCGTAACTCAAATATTCTCCTCCACGATCAGATCGTAGGAATTTTATTTTCTTGTTACGATGATTTTCAACTTCACTCTGAAATTCTTTGAACTTTTCAAATGTTTCAGACTTATGTTTCATTAAGTAGATATACCCATATCTGCTTAAGTCATCTGTGAAGGTGAGAAAATAACGATATCCGCCACGAGCCTCAACATTCATCGGACCACATACATCTGTATGTATGATTTCCAACAAATCTGTTGCTCTCTCCGTAGTTCCAGAGAACGGTGTTTTGGTCATCTTGCCCATAAAGCACGGTTCGCAAGTACCAAGTGATTCATAATCAAGTGGTTCCAAAAGTCCATCAGTATGGAGTTTCTTCATGCGCTTTATACCGATATGACCTAAACGGTAGTGCCACAAATAAGTTGCACTATCATTATCAACTTTGCATCTTTTGGCTTCAACATTATGAATATGTGTGTCACTACTATCGAGATTTAATAAGAATAGACCACTCTTCAAGGGTGCATGACCATAAAAGATATTACTCATATAAATAGAACAACCATTATTCTCTGATTTAAATGAATAACGTCTCGCATCAAACAAGATCCAGATATAATGTTCATGCTCAACGCTGGAACCAAATAACAATTATTTAGGTCTAATACTAATCCCGAAGGTAGATGTAGAGGTAGCGTGCTGACCGCGATCACATCGACTTTGGAACCATTTCCCACGCGCATCGTCACCTCGTCCTTAGCCAATCTTCACTTAATCCGTAGTCCCTGTTTCGAGTTGCAAATATTAGCAACAGAACCAGTATCAAATACCTAGGTGCTACTGTGAGCATTAGTAAGGTACACATCAATAACATGTATATCATATATACCTTTGTTCACCTTGCCATCCTTCTTATCCGCCAAATACTTGGGGCAGTTCTGCTTCCAGTGACCAGTCTGCTTGCAGTAGAAGCACTCAGTTTCAGGATTAGGTCCAGATTTGGGTTTCTTCTCCTGAGAAGCAACTTGCTTGCTGTTCTTTTTGAAGTTCCCCTTCTTCTTCCCTTTGCCCTTTTTCTTGAAACTAGTGGTCTTGTTGACCATCAACACTTGATGCTCCTTCTTGATTTCTACCTCCGCAGCTTTCAGCATTGCGAAGAGCTCGAGAATTGTCTTAACCATCCCTTGCATATTATAGTTCATCACGAAGCTCTTGTAGCTAGGTGGAAGTGATTGGAGAATTCTGTCAATGACGCAATCATCTGGAAGATTAACTCCCAATTGAATCAAGTGATTATTATACCCAGACATTTTGAGTATATGCTCACTGACAGAACTGTTCTCCTCCATCTTGCAGCTATAGAACTTATTGGAGACTTCATATCTCTCAATCCGGGCATTTGCTTGAAATATTAACTTCAACTCCTGGAACATCTCATATGCTCCATGACATTCAAAACATCGTTGAAGTCCCAATTCTAAGCCGTAAAGCATGGCACACTGAACTATTGAGTAGTCATCAGCTTTGCTCTGCCAGACGTTCATAACATCTGGTGTTGCTCCAGCAGCAGGCCTGGCACCCAGCGGTGCTTCCAGGACGCAATTCTTCTGTGCAGCAATGAGTATAATCCTCAAGTTACGGACCCAGTCCGTGTAATTGCTACCATCATCTTTCAACTTTGCTTTCTTGAGGAACGCAACAACACGGGCCATCTATCTACAATCAAACATAAACAAGCAAGATACTATCAGGTACTAAGTTCATGATAAATTTAAGTTCAATTAATCATATTACTAAAGAACTCCCACTTAGATAGACATCCCTCTAATCCTCTAAGTGATCACGTGATCCAAATCAACTAAACCATGTCCGATCATCACGTGAGATGGAGTAGTTTCAATGGTGAACATCACTATGTTGATCATATCTACTATATGATTCACGCTCGACCTTTCGGTCTCCGTGTTCCGAGGCCATATCTGTATATGCTTGGCTCGTCAAGTATAACCTGAGTATTCCATGTGTGCAACTGTTTTGCACCCGTTGTATTTGAACGTAGAGCCTATCACACCCGATCATCACGTGGTGTCTCAGCACGAAGAACTTTCGCAACGGTGCATACTCAAGGAGAACACTCCTTGATAATTAGTTAGAGATCATCTTAAAATGCTACCGTCAATCAAAGCAAGATAAGATGCATAAAATATAAACATCACATGCAATCAATATATGTGATATGATATGGCCATCATCATCTTTGTGCTTGTGATCTCCATCTTCGAAGCACCGTCATGATCACCATCGTCACCAGCGCGACACCTTGATCACCATCGTAGCATCGTTGTCGTCTCGCCAATCTTATGCTTCCACGACTATCACTACCGCTTAGTGATAAAGTAAAGCATTACAGCGCAATTGCATTGCATACAATAAAGCGACAACCATATGGCTCCTGCCAGTTGCTGATAACTCGGTTACAAAACATGATCATCTCATACAATAAAATTTAGCATCATGTCTTGACCATATCACATCACAACATGCCATGCAAAAACAAGTTAGATGTCCTCTACTTTGTTGTTGCAAGTTTTACGTGGCTGCTATGGGCTTAAGCAAGAACCAATCTTACCTACGCATCAAAACCACAATGATAGTTTGTCAAGTTGGTGCTGTTTTAACCTTCGCAAGGACCGGGCGTAGCCACACTTGGTTCAACTAAAGTTGGAGAAACTGACACCCGCCAGCCACCTGTGTGCAAAGCAGGTTGGTAGAACCAGTCTCGCGTAAGCGTACGAGCCGCTTCATCCAACAATACCGCCGAACCAAAGTATGACATGCTGGTAAGCAGTATGACATATATCGCCCACAACTCACTTGTGTTCTACTCGTGCAAATAGCATCAACACATAAAACCTAGGCTCGGATGCCACTGTTGGGGAACGTAGTAATTTCAAAATTTTCCTACGCACACGCAAGATCATGATGATGCATAGCAATGGGAGGGGAGAGTGTTGTCTACGTACCCTCGTAGACCGACAGCGGATGCGTTATGACAACGCGGTTGATGTAGTCGTACGTCTTCACGACCCGACCGATCAAGCACCGAAACTACGGCGCCTCCGAGTTCTAGCACACGTTCAGCTCGATGACGATCCCCGGACTCCGATCCAGTAAAGTGTCGGGAAAGAGTTCCATCAGCACGACGTCGTGGTGACGATCTTGATGCTCTACTGTCGCAGGGCTTCGCCTAAGCACCACTACAATATTATTGTGTCAGGACCCCGATTCCAAGTCACATCGATCTAGCCGGTAACACCTCATATCACTTTGCGGCCTCACGCACGGTATTCCCACGGGTGTCGCCTTACCATGGCCCGGGACCGTTTGCGCCTTTTGGCTCACGTATATGATAGTGTCGCTAGCATCCATATGATAGAGAACCCGGGCCGACATGGCTAGTCGTGAACCCAAAGCGGCACTAACCTATGGGGACAGGCATACATGAATCACATCAAGCATGTGGGTCAGCAGCATGTGAATCCGGGCTGTAGCACTGGGCTAACAGGACTCCGGGAACCCGGGCTATAGCAGGCTAGGCAGGACTCCGGATGTCACCGCGTGACATTTCCCCGAAGGGACAGACACAGGAACGAAGTGAAACACATGCCGGCCAGTCAAGTGTCCTGAGCAGTAGTGCTGGGCTAGCAGGACTCCGGTGAACCGGGCTGTAGCGGACTACTATGGCTCATGGAAGCACTAGACTACATTTCCTCATAAGAGAGGCTGCCAAGGATAAACAACTAGATTGTCGGATCCCACACATACCAAGCATTTCAATCATATACACAATATGCTCGATATGTGTAAAGACAACATGGCATCACAACATAACTCTACAACTCAAGTATTTATTCATTAGGCTCCGAGGAGCGAGATATTACAAACATGGGTCTCATGACCCAACAATCATAGCATACAATGCAAAGCACATGCGGAAGCTTAACATGTCTGAGTACAGACATCTATAAATGAAAAAGGCTAAGAAGCCTGACTATCTACCAGATCCTGCCGAGGGCACAAGATCGTAGCTGAGGTATCAAGCTAAACGTCGAAGTCCACCTGGAACTACTAGCGAGACTGAAGTCTCTCTCTACAAAACATAAATTAAGCAAACGTGAGTACAAAGGTACTCAACAAGACTTACATCAGAACTAGCTACATATGCATCGGTATCAACAAGGGGGGGTGGTGGAGTTTAACTGCAGCAAGCCAGCTTTGACTCAGTGGCTAACCTGAACTACGACTGCAAGCAACTCTTTTGAGGTGGCGCACACGAGTCCACATATTCACCATTCAATACACCACTATGGAACTGCTCCCGTCTCCCTACGAGAAGGCCATCCATAGCACTCACACTTATCTTGCGAGTTTTAGAGTATCCACTTTCACTTGTCTATGAACTATGCAAGGGGTCCAAGTTTCCATATCCGAGGAATCCGGCTATTCGAATAGATAATGATAACCCTGCAGGGGTGTACTTCTTCACACACGCTCCCACCACTTACCACCATATACACGTCATGTATCTCGGCAACCTTCAAGCGGAAGCCTGGCGAGGGTGTCAGCCACGGCCTACCTAAACACTTAAGTCTCTAGTCCAGGTTTATCGCCTATCCAGGTTCCATCCGCAGGGAGTCCGGCTGAGGTTTCCACATACGGCCCCGAACGATGTGAACAGGGTTCCCGAGACACCAAACGGGCGCCCGGTACACCGTGCCACGGTGTATCTACCGCAACATAGCCCACCCCTAGGGTCAGCACTACGCACGGCCGCCAACACATAACCTACAAACACCAGAAACTAGTTGGAACTCCTGGACAGAGTACTAGGGTGATTAAGAAGCCGAGAGGGTCAATTAAGGATCCCAATGAGTGGTAGTAGCTGTTCATGGATCACAGACATAGAACTCAGTTCCCGAGGACGACTGCAATGAGACAACCCACCATGTACTCCTACATGGCCTCTCACCGCTACCTTTACCAAAAACGTATTCACACACTTAGCTCACACACGGTAGGACATGTTCACACACCTCCGATTCATTCCCGATGAATTAGACCTGACGCAACTCTATGCAATAGCAGGCATGACAAACAAGCATGAATGAGTAGGCACATCAGGGCTCAAACAACTCCTACTCATGCTAGTGGGTTTCATCTATTTACTGTGGCAATGACAGGTCATGTAGAGGATAAGGAGTTCAACTACTGCAACAAGTAACAGATGAATTGTTGTTGTCCTAATGCAGTAAAAGAGAGCAGGAGCGAGAGAGTGGGGTTGTATCGGAATGAACAAGGGGGTTTTGCTTGCGTGGCACTTCTGAAGATACAATTGGGTCTTCATCAGTGTCAACGATCACAACGTCGGTACAACGTCTATCAAGAGGGGACAACCACCGGCAACAGAGAAGGAACATAATCAATGCAATGCACAACATGATGCATGACAACGACATGGCAATATGTTGTTGATTGAGCTAATGCAACTAGCAACACAATTAAATGAAGTTGGTTTGAACCCAAAGTTCAAATTCAAACTCCACATGTGGTTATTTAAATACCATTCATTTGATTTGTCCTAAACAGTGGCCTTAAGTTGTTCTAACATGCATGAAAATGGTACAGATGGATTCCTTGAATTTTTCTGATAATTTTTCATATATAATTTATTTCATTTGGAGTTACGGTTGAATTTCTATGATGTTTGGAAGTTTTGGACATTTTCTGAATTAAATAAATCATTTCTAATTTACTTAAAATCCAGAAAGCATTACTGCGTCAGCCTGACGTTAGAATGATGTCATCAAGTCAACAGCGTCAGCCCAGGTCAAACCTGACGCTGGGACCCACCGGTCAGTGACTAGGCTAATTAATAGAGACTGTTAGTGCTAATTTAATCCTAACTAAAGTGTCAGTGGGGCATGGGCCCACATGTCAGTAGCTAAGTTAAATTAGCTAGGATTAGTTAATCCTAATCTAGGTTAGTTAGCAGGGCGGCCCCACCTGGCATTGAGCTAGGGGAGGTCAAACCCCTTGGTCAACTGGGCTAACGCGCCGGCGCTTAGCCGCCGGCGGTAGCAGACGCGGCGGAGGGCGCGGGATTGCTCCTCCGACGCCCAAACGAGCAGCGGAGGGCACGTGCGGGGAGCTGGGGCTCGCCTGCATCCAGGGCGGCATGCGGCAGCAGCGGGGACGGCTGGAGCTCGCCGGAAACAAGCTCGGGGCGGCACCGGCGTTTGGGCGTTTGTGGCTATGGGGCTGCAGTGCGCGAGCTAGCGAGCTGAGGCGCTTGCGGGGGCCTACGCGATGCGGTGAGTGGGTTGGACGCGTCAAGCAGACCATTTGGTCGTCGGAGTCGCGTCAGCGGCGAGTGCAGGCAGCGGCGGGTTCGGGCGTAGGCGGTCCGGTGGCTACGGAGGCCTACGGGGAAGAAGAGAGGGATGGGCAGGGTCGGAGGCTCACGGCGAGTCGGACGAGGGGGTCAGCGATCTCGGAAACGGTCCAGAGCAGTCGGGGCGGCAAGGAGGATCTCCGGCGACCAGCGAGGAAGAAGATGATGTTGGCGGCATCACAGGGCTTCCGGCGCCTTCCGCCTTGGTGAGGAGGAAGAGGGGAACGAGGCGGGGCTTCTTGGTGCATCGGCAAGGCGTGGGGTGGCCGGTGGCCATGGTAGAGCACGGCGGCGCCCTCTGGTGCGCTCGGGAAGAGAGGGAGAGGGATCCAGAGGAGGGGAGGAGCTGCAGGCGTGAGAGAAAGAGGTCGGGGGGAGGGGGGGGGCGTGGCGATGTATGGAGGCGTCCAGGGCGAAACGGCAAGCAGGAGGTGGCCGTCAGTGGCCGTGCGCGTGCTGGCGCACCGCGGGCACACGCCCATCCTCCTGGCAAAGGAGGAAGACGACAGGGGAGGGGGGCCAGGTGGGCTGGGCCGGCCACTTGGGCCGCCAGGTAAGTTCCAGGTGAGCCTCTGTTCTCTGTTTTCTATTTTCTTTCTGCGATTTGTTTTGGTTTTAGTTTTAACACCAAACCATTTTATAAAATCCTGAAAATAATTATGTGGCTAGAACTAAAATATACAAAACCACATAAAATGTTCCAGAATTATTGGGCATATATTAATTATATAAAGAATATATATCCAATGGAAATAGTTGTTGAATTAATTCAAAGGCCCAAAATAAATATTTCTGAGACTCCAAAAATATTGGTTTGAGTTTTACCTCTTGCCAATATTTTTATAGCTTGACAGGAACATTTTCTTGGGTTTATTTGAAACAATTTTTTTAATGTTGATCATTTTTGTAAAAGACTTCTGAGGCTTCCCACTTTCCCCAATTCAACTTTCATAAATATATACATGATGCATGAATGCTTGTGCAACTAGTTACAACCAATTCTAGGGCTGTGACAACTCACCCCCACTAAACAAGAATCTCGTCCCGAGATTCAAGACGTGAGGTGAGAAGACAGAGGGAACATCAACAAAGAATCTTGACGAACCAATTGCCCTTCTCGAAGATGTTGATTCATTACATCATGTCGATCTTGACATCCTCGCTTTTGAGATCTTCATCCACGCGGTGACTACGGAAAGAAACTCAACTAGGATTGATCTTCTCAAAGGTCGAGCTAAACAATATCAACTCGCGGAACGAGATGTTGAAACATCTCAAGTTGAGACACAAAACACATCGAGAGGGATGGAAGAATAACGATAGGGTTTGATTTTGTGGACAACAATTCCACGCCTAAATAGATGGTGAGGGGGTTTCAAAGTAGCGAGAAGTTATGTTGCCCATAATACCATAACGAGGCACCTTAGTGAAGGTGACTCGTAGAGCTATTCCCTTAAGTGGAAAAAAGAATTACTTTTGACCCATAGATCATTGAAACTCTTTATACCAGCCTAAGGCAATCACAATCGATCTTTTGAAGGAGTTCGAAAGAATGACATACTCAGACTGGAATGGATGATGTGGACTACCTTGTTGAAGACAACACAATGGATGACTTTTGCTTATCACCGGAGATGGAGGGGACCCATGACAGGACCACTTTGAGGATGATCCTGGACAAAATTTGCTGAGAAGGGCAGTCCATGGGAGATTGACATAAGGCAGTGCAAGTTGGGAACAAAATGCAAATGTCAGGAATGTTCCAACCATCATATCTGCCTAAGATTCAGATCTGGTTAGAAACAGGATACTTCAGACTCACATGTATGAAAAGAAGAGTTTCCACAAGTCGATGAGATGGCGTTGCGAGATTCTCGAGGAATGAACTAAGATAGCAATCTCCAAAACATGAGCTAGTTCTGCTACAAACCTGTGAACACGCTATCCAAGATGAGCATGACCATGTAGTAGTCTTATAATAAAACACTATCGAGTTCAGGTGGGGAACCATCATCAAGGATTTTGAAGTCTTACGCAAGTCCATGGATTAGATCCCAAGCATAGACTTCTTTGCCTTGAACAATTCAATCAGTGGCTTGGTGTGCTAGGGAATACATATGGAGTGGAGGTAATTAATCTACCAAACCATAGAATACATTCAAACATGCATAACTGACTTGGGCTGGTACCACGGAAAACAAAAACAATCTTTCTCGAACTCACGGCGGTAACTTGCACCAAATGCAGATAAATTCGAGGAAGTCACTTCTTCCATCCAAGCATAAGCTTCATGAACGGAATACGAAGGCATTGCTTATAAAGTTTCCAACACTAGGTTGATGTTCAACATGAATCATGGGGGAGACAAAATGTTGCTAATGGGCTCAACAATAACTCATCGGAATTTCCATATCACTGGACTTCCACCATCATGTGAACATAGTGATAGTGTTGGTCAGACCAAAGGATGTAATGGTGTATGCTCGAGGAATCAGCCACAAGCAAGACAACATTACGAACATCGTTGGTTCTGATTTGACTTGACAATAGCCCATACTCGAGTCAAAGTTTTGACAATACAATAGATCCAACAATCGGTCACGAGGAACAATCGATGAAGATATCATCTTTCTTCAACACACACACACAAAGATATCCCTTAACACGAACTAAGTCAAACGAGCTTTTATCTTCCGACTCTCCAAGTGGTTGTCTAGCTCAACCAACTAGCTCAGGGATATCCAACACAGATTCTTGGAGAAGGGGTGATTTATAAGAAAACCAACTTGATCACGAACTCAACATAGCAGTCAGGTGACAGCCAAGTAATACTTCCGAGAAGATCTTTGGAAAATCACGAACCATCGATATGTTACTAAGCTCGAGAATAATCTTGCTTTTCAGGGCAAAACGATATGATCAAAAGAGCAAGGGTTTGGCAAAATCCTAACCCGTTGATCGAAGAGTGCACCAGGAAATAAGGACTAGGTAGCACGTTCAACCTTAGGGTGATGATTCAATAATCAGCACACTAAGAATGATATTAATGTCCATTAACTACCAAGAAAAGGGTTGCTAGGAGTATTGATTTCACACATCACGATTCACTTGTCGGTATTCCGGTTGCGACAGCACGACGCCGAGGAATGAATAATGATGGCGAGTAGTATCACTACGT